>NW_017725597.1:0-29663 GCF_001865875.1 Lupinus angustifolius
TTAGGTAATCAATCTAAAAAGAGCATTAAGAACTTCTCAAACAAATAAAATTAACCAAAGCACCAACTTGAATTATTAAAATTCAAATTTAGAATAAAAGAAGAAGAAGAAATACATAATCAACCTTCAAATGAAATTGTTAGGAGCATAAGCCATCCATCCAAGGATTGGATGCTTTAAGTTCCAAATGAGATTACAAAATGAATTTTTTCATCTCATTTGCCTTCTCCTTTCTCCTCATGAATTATAAACTAAAAACTAAAAACTTACTTACGAAAAGCTCCAATGATCCGAGCTTTCAAGCTAAGAAATAAGAAGAGAGAATTGTGGGAAGACCCTCAAGGGAAAATATTATATGATTTGTGATGGAAACGCCTTCCTATTTATAGAGTTCACTGCCACCGCTGAGCTGCTTGTTTGCACTGCTCAACATCTGACCAAACCCTTCAAAATGGGTTTGGTCACTGGATCAAGTAGCTTAATCACCTCCTTATGCTTGACTCACCAAGGCTAGTTGTGAGCTATGGGACCAGCTATGGTGAGCTACTCCCGAAAAGCCTATGGTAGGATACTTGAAGTGAGATCATGCATGACTTCATGGTTTCTTGATGGTTAAGTTAACTCTGGGTGCACATCGCTGAGCACACATGTGGCACCACTAAGCTGCCTGCTTGAGCAGCTTTGACCGTGCTGACTAAGACGTAGCTTGGTTCTTGCTGACCTGGTCAGGTGTCTGGTTCACCACTGAGCACACATGCGACACCGCTGAGCTGTCTGCTTGAGCAGTTTGGGCGTGTGCCAGGCTTGTGTCTAACCATGCCAAGCTTGTATTTTGACCGTGTTAGGTTTTGTCTGGTGCTAGGTTGAGCGGTCAAGCAGGTCCGTTAAGCTGTCTGCTTGAGCAACTTGGTCCGTGCCATGTTGGTTTGACTGAGCTAGGTTGGGTCTGATTGTGCCATGCTGGTGTCCAGGTCAGCTCAGCGTGGCTTGGTCCACGCTAAGCTGCCGCTTGAGCACCTTGAGTTTGACTTCTTTTTCTTCTTGGACCATGAGTCTTTATTCTCTTTTATTTTTCTTTCTAAATCCTACAAAAGACATTAAAAAGAAATGCAAATACAAATATACAAGATTGTAATATTTTATCCAAAAAGTATTGTTTTAAGTTGGTTTTTCTCAATTATGCTTAAGATAAGTGCCATAAAAGTGTATAAAATTTAGGTATGTTTGGCAATTATCAAGCACACACCTTGTGTCAATGCTAACTAATGCATGTGTTATATCCTTGCATCCAATTTTGTGCTCGTGTCACACCCATGCATCTCTACCAATGCATATGTTACACCTTACATAAAAGTCAATGCCCATGTTACACCCTACATCAAAGTTAGTCAATGTCTTTGTGCTTTTGTGGATTTGCTAACAATTAATATATTTCACTATGATGTACCCGACACATCATTAGGATATTTCATATCTAATCTCAAATGAGATCATTCTCTCAACATCTAAAGAGATATTGCCAGCACCTGTCTCAAAGCCAAAATCAACACATGAGTCCTTATCTCTAACTTGATCCTAATTCAGTACATGAACTTCTGGGATTCTGGATCAACACATACATAGCTCCCACCACAATTCCGCTATATCTTCTTCTTCTTCAACTCATCTACTTTATACTTGCACAATACCTTTGGTGTACCTTATCTAACCATCAATCACGCCTTCACCCTCTTTAGCCATTATCTAACACCTGGGTTAAAGAGTCATCTACCAATTGAATCTGATACCAATTGTTGATGCAGCATAAGCGATTGTGTTAGGGGCATTATTGTAATGACAGTATTACTGTAAGGATGGAATTGTAATTCAGTTAGGTAGTTAAAAGAGAATTTTGAGGGAAAGTTAGTTTTGTTGGTTTTGTTTGTTGAACGTGTATAAGTAACTTGTGAAGCAAGTTACTGAATATTCATTGACATTCATTCTAAAAATACACGCTTCTTCTTGTAATTATTGATTCATTCAATAAGATAGTTCAAGTTCTTCTTATTCTTCATAATAATTTCTACTTCTTATTCTTAGAATTGTCGAATTCTTGATTGGATTCCTCAATTCACTTACAACCATATAAATTGGTATCTAGAGCAAAAATGTTTCATGGGAGGAATCATGGCAGATGCTACACGTACGCAAGCAGCATCAAGAGAGATGGAGGAAAGACTGGAAAATCGCATCTCTGAAAAGTTGGAGTTGAAGTTGGTGAAGTTGGTTGGTTCTTTGCAAAGAACATTAGGGGAATCCTTGAAAAACTATGTTGAAGAATTATTGCAGAAGGATGGGGAAGAGGAAAGTTCAACATGGAGATCAAAGCATTACCAAACAGACCGAGGGAACAGGCAAGAAAAATCTTTGCCTTATTCTTGTCACACTAGGTTATCCAAATCGATTTCCCAAGATTTAGTGGGGATAATGTAAAAGAATGACTTTACCAATGTGAGACATACTTTATGATTGATGATACACCTGAAGAATTTAAAGTCAAGCTTGCTATTATGCATTTCGAAGGGAAAACATTGAAATGACATCATGCATATGTTAAGTCATTGTGGAATTCATTGCCTAGATGGGGTGAATATGCAAAGGTAATCATGGAAAGATTTGGTGAGGTGTGTGATGATCCTATGGTTGAGTTAATATAGTTGAGGCAGAAAGTTTCAATCAGTGAGTACTATGAGGAGTTTGATGCCATGATTACTAGATTGGACCTCCCAACATAATACACCTTGAGTTGTTTTTTAGGTGGGTTAAAGAATGAGGTGCAAATGATGGTGAGGATATTCCAAGCACAATTAGTGAGAAATGCTTTTGCATTGGCTAAGCTAGATGAATCTTCACATAGTAGTACTGCTCAAGTAGGGTTGGCATTGAAGGCCAAACCCTTTGTAACACAAAAGCCATTGATAGCCCTCAAACCATGTAGCACTGCAGAACTAGAACAACCAAAACCAAAAACAAGGTTTGCAAGAAATTTATCCCCGACTTTCATGAATGAGAGAATGGCTAAAAGGTTATGCTACTTTGTAAAGAACCTTATTCACTTGAGCATGAGTTATCACATAAGAAATTGCAAATGCACCTCTTGGAAGTGGAAGATGCTGAGGATGAAGGGTAGGGTCTGCTAAGTCCTAGTGAAGATGCAAAGGAGAAATGTGAGGAGCCTCAAATCTCTGTTAATGCCTTGACTGGGGTACCAAATATCAGAGCTATGAGGGTAACATGGAGATATCAGAAGAAGACATTGCATATATCGATTGACAGTGATAGTACTCACAATTTCTTGGATATCAACATGGCCAAACATATATGATGCAAGATTAATGAATTACAACCCTTAATGGTTATAGTGGCAGATGAAACCAAGGTGCAAATTTCTCATGTTGTTAGGCACTTTAGTTGGATCATACAAAACACTACATTCACCACTACATTCACCTCTAATGTTAAGCTAATTCCACTAGGATGTTGTGATGTGGTTTTAGGGGTAGAATGGTTGGTCACATTGGGGGATATCACATGGAATTTTGACAAGTTGTCTATGGAATTTTATGTGCAATGTAGAAGACATGTCCTAAGGGGTTCTTCTCAGTTAGGGTGTAAGAATATTAAAAATCAGCATGTGAAGAAGGTTTTGAACAAAGGAGTGCAATTGTCTATGATCCAAGTTTGTGCCGAAGTAGGATATCTACTTTACTTTTTGACTACTCATGCTTGGCAACAAGAAATTCATGGGTGAATTGATGATCTTCTTAAGCAGTATGCAGGTTTATTCAACACACCTAATCAACTACCACCTAGGAGAGAAGGACATGATCACAGAGTTCCTTTGATGTAGTTCACTGATCCTGTCAACAAGAGGCAATATAGGTATGCTAAACAACAGAAAGATGTTATTGATAAGATAGTGTAGGAGATGCTATAGGGAGTTGAACAAAAGAACAATAAATGATAGATTTTCTATTCCTTTAGTGGATGATTTAATGGATGAGCTCCATGGATCTTATGTTTTTTTTTCCAAGATTGATTTGAGGGCTGGATACCATCAAGTTAGAATGGATCCTTTGGATGTACACAAAACTGCCTTCAAGACTCGTAGTGGTCATTATGAGTATTTGGTAATGCCCTTTGGCCTTGCCAATGCACCTACTACCTTTCAAAGTTTGATGAATTCAGTGTTTAAGGAGTTTTTGAGGAAATTTCTCTTGGTATTCTTTGATGACATGCTTATATATAGTCACGATTTGAATGAGCATCTTGTCCATTTGGAGAAAGTCTTGGCTGTTATGAGGAGTCACAATTTGTTTACAAAGCATTCAAAATGTTATTTTGGAGTCTTTCGAGTAGAGTATTTGGGCCATTTTATTTCAGCAGAGCGGTATCTACTGATCTTGCTATGATCAAGGCAGTTCATGATTGGCCAATACCTACTACTATCAAGCAGTTGAGAGGATTCTTGGGTTTGGCTAGATACTATAGGCGGTTTGTGAGGAATTATGGGATTGTAGCAAGACCTTTGACTAATATGCTAAAAAAAAGAAGGCTTCATATGGTCTAAGTCTGCCAAGTCTGCATTCCAAGAGCTAAAATAATTACTATGTTGTGCACTAGTATTAGCCTAATTTCTCACAAGAATTCATTGTGGAAATGGATGCCTCAGGTCATGGAATAGGTGATGTGTTAATGCAAGACCATCATCCTATTGCCTTTATTTGTAGATTATTGAATCAACAACAACAATCTCTCTCCACTTATGAAAACGAGCTCATAGCAGTAATGTTTGTAGTGTAAAAGTGGAGACACTACTTATTAAATAGGTATTTCCTCATTAAGACTGATCATAGGAGTTTGAAGTACATTATGGATCAAAGGCTTACAATTGCTTTCCAACATAAATGGTTGATTAAGCTAATGAAGTTTGATTTCTCCATTGAATTCAAACAAGGAAAAGAAAATGTGCTGCTGATGCACTATCCAGAAGGGAGGGAGTGAAATGTTTGGCTTTGGTGGTTCATGGTATTATTCACTTTGATATATTGACTAGGATCAAAGCAAGCTGGACATCTAATCCAGGCCTTGCAAAAAGCATATCTCATCTACAATTGGACTCAACTTCATATAAAAGTTATACTTGGGATAGTGTTGAATTAAGAAGTAAGGGAAAGCTAGTAGTTGGGCAGGATCTAGCACTAAGACAAGAATTGTTAGAATGGTTCCACAATACTGCTGCAGGGGGTCATTCAGGTAGAAATGCTACCACTAAAAGTGTCAAATTTGTGCTACATTGGAAGGGATTGAATAAGGATATCAAGCAATTCATTCAACACTGTCAAGTATGTCAACAATGCAAGTATGATACATCTGCCATACCTGGTTTGTTGCAACCCTTGCCCATTCCTGGTCATGTTTGGCAACACATTTCTATGGATTTCATAGAAGGTCTTCCTAATAAACAAGGTAAACAAGTTATCTTTGTTGTAGTGGATAGGCTTAGTAAGGCTGCCCATTTCATGTCTTTATGACATCCCTATATTGTTGGAATTGTGGCTCAATCCTTTATGGATAATATTTTCAAACTACATGGTTTTCCTGACTCAATAATAAGTGATATGGACCCCATTTTTATTAGCCAGACAAGAATTGATGGCATTCCAAGGAGTTCAACTCAACTTATATATAGCATACCATCCTCAAACATATGGACAAACCGAGGTGGTGAATAGATGCCTTGAAACCTACTTAAGGTGCATTGTACAGACTCTCCATAGCAATGCTCAAAATGGTTACGCTTGGCTGAATGGTGGAATAATACTACCTTCCATACTTCACTTCAAGCAACTCCATATGAGGTAGTTTATGGACAACCTCCACCTGCTTACCTTCCTTACTTGCCAAGGGAGTCTAAGGTGCAATTGGTGGACAAAAGCTTAGTTAAAAGAGAGGAGATGCTGAAGGTTTTCAAATTCCATCTCAGGAGGGCACAAAACAGAATGAAGTAGAGGGCTGATTGAAAGTGCAAAGTGTCAAGGATTGCACTAGCAATGTTTTGCCTATGTTTTGATGAAGATAATGAGTTAGTAAAAGCTTGCAGATGACTCAATAATCAACATGCCTAGATCTCATTGGTCATATCTAGACTGTGATATCAATAGAGTTATATTTCTAATTAGTCTGGGATGTGTACCTTAGTTAGTGAGTATAGATTAGGTAAACCTAGATGCACACAAGTCATTAATATTATCATATCATATTCATGAGGCATATCATCTAGTTTGTTATATGTTCATGCATTAATCATACATGTTATATGTGCATATTAGGCATAACATAAATGCTAAAACATGTATAGAAGACAAGCATAACATATAAGTAGTTTACCATTTAATCACGTATTGTTATATGCTTGTTAATTGATTAATGGGGAGTCTTAATCGATTAACGTGTCTATTTTCTATTTTAACTGTTTTCTATTTTAACCGCGTAACTAAAAATAACGGTTTGTAGAGTCAAACTTGTTTTGTATAAGTTCTGGAAAATTGCAGAAACGTGTACCATTGCATATTATTATTTAGAAACTATTAGAGAACATATTTTTCGTGATTTACTGCATTATAGGCAGATGAGACATGCATGTGTGAGAAAGAGAGATTAACATGCTTAGCTGATTTTGTTCATGATGTATTGCATGTTGTTTTCATGTGCTTAATCCCATTCATTCTTTCTTGCATGTTCGTGCATTCTTTTTAGAGATTTTGAGAAAGATTATGTATTTTCTGTATTGTGTATTAATGAGTGAACATGTTTAGGTTGTTTTGGATTTGATTGGATAAAAGCCAAGGTTCAAAAGTTAAAGAGGTTGAGAAAAGAAGGGTACAGTGCTTCATTGAGAATTTTCAAAAATGCTCTCTTTTTAACTTAGCATTGAATATTTAGAAAAACCATTATCCAAATCAAGCCTCATTACAACTAAAATAAAGACCTTAGTGATCTTTGATTATTTATGCAATTTAAGAGAATAGGTGAGACAAAGAACAAGTTCAAATTACTACAAACAAAAGATTGAAAATTGAGTAAAACACTTACCCTCTAAAAAGTTCCAATTTTGAACTTGTGTGCAAAAAACACTTTTTGGTTAGAAAAATATTTACTTAGATAAATTGTTACACATTTTTGATAAACAAAAGCATTTATTCCTTGTTTGAAGCATTTTGTGTCAAAATACACAAATCGTGAAAAATCTCATTGAAATCAATTTTTGACATGCTTATGAACATTTGAAATCATGTTGATCATCTTTAAGCTTATCCAAATGTGAATTCGGATAAGCTTTACCTTTTGTTTGAGGACAAACAAAGTTTTACGTTGGGGGAGTTTGATAAGTGCCACACATACCTAAATTTTATACACTTTTATGGCACTTATCTTAAGCATAATTGAGAAAAACCAATTTAAGACAATACTTTTTGGATCAAATATCACAATCTTGTATATTTGTATTTGTATTTCTTTTTAATGTGTTTTGTAGGATTTAGAAAGAAAAAGAAAAGAGAATAAAGACTCATGGTCCAAGAAGAAAAAGAAGTCAAACTCAAGGTGCTCAAGCAGGCAGCTTAGCGTGGACCAAGCCACGCTGAGCTGACTTGGACACCAGCCTGACACGGTCAGACCCAACCTGGCTTAGTCAAACCAACCTGACACAGACCAAGTTGCTCAAGCAGACAGCTTAGCGGACCTGCTTGACTGCTCAGCCTAGCACCAGACAAAACCTGACAAGGTCAGAACACAAGCTTGACACAGTTAGACACAAGCTTGGCACACGCCAAGCTACTCAAGCAGGCAGCTCAGCGGTGTCACATGTGTGCTTAGCGGTGAAACAGGAACCTGACCAGGTCAGCAAGCACCAAGCCACGTCTAAGTCAGCACGGTCAAAGCTGCTCAAGTAGGCAGCTTAACGGTGCCACATGTGTGTTCAACAGTGTGCACCCAGAGTTAACTTAGCCACCAAGAAACCATAAAGTCATACATGACCTCACTTCAAGTAGCCACCATAGGCTTTTCAGGAGTAGCTCACCATAGCTGGTCTCATAGCTCACAGCTAGCCTTGGTGAGTCAAGCTTAAGGAGGTGACCAACTACTTGATCAAGTGACCAAACCCATGCTGAAGGGTTTAGTCAGCTGCTGAGCGTTGCAAACAAGCAGCTCAGCGGTGGCAGGGAACTCTACAAATAGGAAGGCATTTCCTTCACAAGTGATATAATCTTTTCCCTTGAGGATGTTCCGACAATTCTCTCTTCTTATTTCTTAGCTTGAAAGCTCGGTTCATAGGAGCTTTTTGTAAGTAATTTTTATAGTTTTTAGTTTATAATTCAAGAGGAGAAAGGAGAAGGCAAATGAGATGCAAAAATCCATTTTGTAATCTCATTTGGAACTTAAAGCATCCAATCCTTGGATGGATGACTCATGCTCCTAACAATTTCATTTGAAGGTTGATTATGTATTTCTTCTTCTTCTTCTTTTATTCTAAATTTGAATTTAATCATTCAAGTTGGTGTTTTGGTTAATTTTATTTGTTTGAGAAGTTCTTAATGCTCTTTTTAGATTGATCACTTAAAAACCGATTTCAAGTCATGAAAAATTATTCGTCTCAAATACTTAACAAATAAACTAAGAAGTAGTTGTACTACTTAGTTTATTTGCCAAGTTAAACATGATTTTCTTAAGATCTTATATTCATTACTACTTCAATACTAGAGTAGCCAAGATTAGGGTGTGACAACCTAGTCTCTTTGTGGACGTAATATTGTTTAGTAGTGAATATAAGTGATCATCATTCTACCATTTTAGGACATATACTAAAAGGAGGATTTCAGACCTTGATGTTTGGAGTTAATCAAACTAAAACATAAGAACTTGTCTAAGTAGTTCAAATACATAAGAAATTGAGAAATACTTTCATCATTCAAAATGATATTGTCTCCTCAAGAATTTGCTAATACTTAGTTTATATTTCTTGTTAAGTATTTATGTGCATATCCAATTAAATCCAAAACAACCTAAACATGTTCACTCATTATTTGTGTTTAACTCAAAATAAAAGAAAATACAGTAGAAACAGAAATAAACTCCTTCTTAAACTAAGAATTAAATAAAAAACAATAAGTAAAGATATACACATATCACTTATGTGAATGGGTTTAAGGTCATTTATTTAGATTGCAGACTGCATTACATGATGTGTTTGTGATTGTAGTAATTATTATAACATATCAAGGAATAATAATAGGGTGAATCAGCGTCTGATTTGTATTTACCCAAACCCGAACTCAACGAGGTTGAAAATAAATATATCATCCTTGAACACATCGGATTTCGGTTAACTCGAACCTGAAAAAGCCTGAAAATAATAAATTACTAAGGAAATTACGGTATCATTTTTGTTTTATTTTTCTCTAGCATTCATTTTTTCTCTTGTATCATTTCAGTTCTTTTATGTTTGAAGAACTAATATGTAATGTAAAATTAGAAATTAAAATCAATGGGCATATGATAGAACTTTTAATTTTAAATTAAATTATATTACTTCGGGGTAGGGTCTTTGCTATACCAAACCCGAACCCGAAAATTAAACCTGAACCCGAACTCAATCACATCGGGTTTTCCTCATTACATTTGGGTTGGGTTCGAACAGCTACTTACGAATTTGGTTTTCATTATCATCTTTAAACATATCATAACATAATTATGGTGTGACATTGTATCATAATGATGCGGTTACTTTATGTTGTAACCGCATTGGCCATATCAAACCACTTAAGATCGCATTCGATGCAAAAATACTTTTTAATTATAAATTAATTATACTGCAACAACCGCCATTCTATCGTAACGGTCACAATAACTATAATTACCATAACCACAATTATGAATGTAATAGTCACTGAATTTAAAACAGTGGTCAGTGGTGTTAATGGAACTCCTTGCCGACAAGACTAGTTCTTGGGTCTTTGTATTTTGTTGCAGTTGCAATATTAGTCACAGGTTCAGTTTTATTGGCTAAATTGTGGGCTCTTTATAAGCTATATAGTTGACTTGGGATAGAAATGTGGATAAGATTTGGGTGGAGAGTGCTTCCGCGCTTGCATTAACCTTATTAGCTATTCCATCCTTTTATTGTGTTTATTTCGTCAATTGATCGTTGATACCCCAGGATAGATTGGATTGTGAGGGTAACAGGTTTCTCATAGCTGTAGTGGCAAATTGGCTGGCAGTCACTACTCATGATGTGCTTGTGGGGTATCCATTTGGTACATCAACCTCATATGAAGTTTGAGAAGAGGTGAGCATGGGTTGGATAAGACTTATCCCTTATTTAATCTTAAATATTGGTAGAGTCATTTTTTTAGAAACTGACCTGACCTAAAGATAATCTGACCCCAAATGTGGTTGGGTCAGCCTTTGAACTTGAACCTGGTTAAATATAATACATACATCTTTTAGATAAAGTCTTATCTATATTTTAGTATATAATTTGACGTATGAAATAATATATGTATATATATTATTGACAATAATAATTTTGACCAAAGAGATGTCATTGTTCATGTTTGTCCCTGATCTGACCCTAGATCCAATGTGACATGATCCTATTTGAATCTGGTCATGATTGAGCCAAAAACAGATAAACATGTAACGTCAAATCATACTCATTCCTAAATATGACAGATTGCTCATATATGATATTATTGACCTTTCATTTCCTTTTTGTATAGTGGGGTTTTACCCTTCATGTTTATATAAAAATATTTTTTTGTACTACAAAATATATTTTCTTACATTATAAGTCAGAAACTAAATTATTTATTTTAGGATGCGTAATTTCTTCCTAATAAGTGACTCCTATAAATCAAACTCTTATAAAAAAACATACTACTTTTTTTCAAGAAAACATAACTTAAGTAGAAAGAAAGCTCATCACCAAATCATTTATTAGCTATTAGCTTTATATATATATATAAATAAGAGAAAAAATGTATGTAATAATATTGATAATGTTTGAGTTTCATATATTGTTATTGTATTATTTATTATTTATATTTGATTATTATAAATTTTTTAAAAATAATACAAATAAATGGTATATGATAAATTGACTATATAAATATTCAAAAATTAAATTAATTTCAAAACTCTGATTTCAAAAAGTTAATGTTTTAGGCTTTTAGCATTTGTTGCTTGTGACATTTTCTAATCAAACATTATACATCAAAACATTGATATATAAATATTTGTTGCTTGCAACAGTACTATTAGTTTCAAGACTTTTCTTTGAAATATTTCTGTACATCTTACAAGGGGAGTAAAATAATAGTGTTTAATATCTATATAGTCATATAAATTTTTTCAATGGTAACTATATTATCTATCACTTTGAATATTAGGAACGACACTTATTGTAAAAGATAATTACAAATTTTAAAAATAATTAATTTCTTATCAAAAAAGGTAAAGAATACTGTTGATAGTGCCAAAAAATATTATCTATTAATCATGTGTTAATTATCAATGATTGTTTAATAAAATTAATACACCTTGAAAGATTTACCAAATGTCTAAAAAATTTATCTTAATAGAACATAAATATTAAACTCAAAATAATAAGAAGATGAAAAAATATATGTATTAACAATGTAATTTTTTTACAATATTATTTATCACCTACTATTAATATTTGATCATTACTAAATTTTAAATAAAAATAATAATGCATTATAATATATATTACACTATAATAATACATCAAGTATAGATTATGAGAAAATAACTTATGTATCAATAATTTAATATTTTTATGAGCATAATATTTATGAATTTTAATGTAAAGATTTATAACAATTATTAATTTATTTATTATTCATTTGTCTTACTTTTTGGATGGTTAAGTATGACTGAAAATATAAACAATTAGATTATGATATCATAATGAATAAAACTCTTACACTATCGATTTATGAATTTTCTTTTTTGTCATTTTTTATATAATCTGCCAGCATATCATCATATAGTAACTTTAGTTCACGTATATAAAAGAAAGTAAGAGAAAATAATGTATGCAGTGTATGAATTTTATACACTGTTATTACATAATTCATTATTGATTTTTAATTATTGTTGATTTTTTAGAAAAGGTAATCTAAATAAATGGTGGATAATGAAGTGTATGAGTATAAATTTTTACACTGTCAATATATACATTTTACACTCTAAAAGTAATACATAAAATACGTGATATAATATTCTCATAGTTTAATGATGTCAGATTATTTTGTAACATGTAGATGTTTTATTAGAGAACCAAAAAAGAGAATGTAAGAGAAAATGAACCACATATTGATGAGTGTGAAACTTAACAATAGCAACAACATTTACAAACCATTTCATTCTTTTACCTCTCATCTTCTGCTATTATTATCTCCCTCTTCTTCTTCTTTGCGCTTCGTTGGTGTAACAAAAGCACTACCAACCACTTTCACTCTAAATTCTCACTCCACTCATTCTTTCATAATGGCCCAATCTTCCATCAACCATGATTCTCTTCTCAGGTTCTTCCCTTTCTTTTTCTCTCTCAATTTGTCACTTTTTATGGTTGTTATCATATATGGGAAAATTGGAACATGGGAATTGAAATGATTTTGTTTTTATCCAACATGGCCATTGCAAGTTTTGATTTTTCTTTGGCATTGTTGAACTAATTGTGGAAATGATTTTAGTGATAGTTATCCTTATCTAGAATATGCTGAGATTGTTGTGGTGCGTCATGGTGAAACAGCGTGGAATGCAGATGGTAGAATTCAGGTACTTACTCACTTTTCACTATATGAAATTGTTTTGGTTGAATCTTGTATTTGTTTTGAATAGGAAAATTGGTTGAAGTTGAATCTGTTTATGCCTTTATGTATTGGAGACCATGCCAATCTTAAATTGTTTAGCATAATGTTTTAAATGGTGGATTGTGATTGCAATTGATGGCACGAGATTGCAGTTTTTGATTTTTTTCCCGCAACCCAAATGTGGTTGTATTTTCCTGCAATTGTCTGCAATATGCGATATTTATAATGATAATTCAGATGCTATTGAAAATTATTCCGAAATGTTACTTTACTAGTGAAAGTGTATTTCCATGTTCAGGTAGTTGGGTGGAACAGTCTCTGATGGAATATGATTATGAGAATGGGAATAGGATTGAGATTGGGGTGGAGTGTTCATACAGTTCTTTGTTTGGTATGGTATCGATAGGATTGGAATGACGACTCAATTCTATTTCTTTGTTTGGTATGTTAGAATTGATTGGAAAAAGTATTTGATATTTTTTGTGAAATGGAATGGCTGAATGGGTAAATGTCTTTTAACAGTGACTGCGATTGCAAAAACAGCATATACTTTACAATAACCATCATTTTATTGTTGCTTTGAACAAATTTGTACCTCTGCAGTCAAAGGCGCCAAAGCCGGGCCTAAGCTGCTAAGGTATGGTGTTGCCTTCAGTGAGGTGCACCGTGCATGAGATTGATGCCTTAAGCACATCTTTCTCGTTCTGTCAAGGCCTGCCTTTAGCACCTTATTGAGAAATATAAAATACTCAAAAAGCCTAGCCAAAAGATAGTCAGAATATTAAAAGCTTACTAATCTTGACGCAACGATAAAGTTGCTTGCCTTGTGACCTGAAGAGGTCATGGATTCAAATCTTGGAAATGGCCTCTTAACTTGTGAAGATAAGGCTGTGTACATATACTCTCCCCGGACTCCCCGGTCTCTTCATTGGCTACCATTTTTTAATTAGCGGTCTTTGGAAGGGTTTTATAACTTGACCATTTGAATCTTTTATTTGTACTGAGAATATTATGGTTGATAACTTAACTCATGGCAAACTAATGCAAAATAGTGACATTTTTTCTGTTTATTCTTTTTCTAATGTGAACTTCTTTCTTGAATGAAGTGTTCACTTTTTGGGGCCTTTCGTTTCAAAGGGTTAAAACCCCTAGTACCTTAAGGTTATCTTTTGTTTTGTATTTGACTAGATTAAGTTTTACATGATCATAAAATAGCTTAAGTTTTACATGATCCAGATTGTTGTCCTAAACTATTTTTTATTAATGATGATCAATAACCTATTCAAAAATAAAATGAAATTGTAATATCCTTAGTTTGCATTTTTTATTTTAAGAAAATTAAAACTAAAAATGGTAGATTCTCAATAAAATAGCTAATATTCTTTTTTGTAAATAAACATGTTTTGAATATTTGTACCTTGTTGAGTTTTGATGATTTAGAGTGCTCTTCCTTCTCGAACTGCAGTATATATTTCATGCTTCAAACCCAAATTTGAGCTTGCATTGCTTTTTTCTTGTGCAGTTTAAGTAGGTTTTTAGTATTTAAAGTAACAGTGAAATATCCATTATTCCAACCAATAAGATGCCATAGGTGTACCATTTCACAAAAAGATTGAAGAAGTCAATTGTGACCTCTTCCCACATTAGTTCATGTATGGCTCTGCCACTGGCACAACTAATCCATTTAGGTCTGTCTGGCATACATGGTAAAAGTATACTTCAAATTGAAAGAGTCAAAAGGCCATCATTATCTGTAATCTATTAGCACATACTTTTCTGTTCTATAATTTCCATCCCTGTGCCAAAAGCTATTTGTACTTTTCAAATGTCAAGCCTTGAAAAGGGTCATTAATATTGTTTGTTTATCATTCTCTTGCATGCTAATGTCAAGATGCTTTCTAACTCTAACTAATTATCCCCCTCCTTTAACAGAAATATGAATATCTACCACCTGTGTTTGCAATGAATAATATATTTTTCTCGGCATTCATGCTTATATTTGTGGTTCCTTTCAAGCTTTCTTCCCTTGATTATTTTTGAATTTCGCTCATGCTTGTATATGTACACAGGGACATCTGGATGTTGAGTTAAATGAAGCAGGAAGACAGCAAGCAGCTTCAGTAAGTTGTGTTTTTGCCTTCTCTCATTTCCATATAAAAACCATTCGTGAGCTCGGTGCAACGATTAGTTTGTTGCTTAGTGACCATGAGGTTATAAGTTCAAATCTTGAAAGCAACCTCTCCGCTTGCTGGGGTAAGGCTGTATACATCTACCTTACCCGAATCCCACTAAGTAGGAGCCTCGTGCACTGAGCCACATTTTTATGTTTTCGTGACACTAATTCCTGCAAGTTTTATTATGGAGGTGGCTGATAGACTCTCCAAGGAACCTAAGATCTCTGCTATATATTCATCTGACTTGCATAGAGCTTTTGAGACAGCACAGACAATTGCTTCCAGATGTGGAGGGCTAGAGGTTTGAAGCTAAATCCAATTTTCTTCATATTTCATTTTATCTATTCAATTGTCATAAGATAATAGCCTAATCATGACGTCCATTTTAACATGATTATTGGTTGAAGTATTTTGGCTACTTTAGTTAATTGGTATTCTGACAATCTCACCTTTTATAATTTCCTAGACTGCAAATCGACTACGGTCTAGTAATCTTACTTTCTTTTTAATTATGAATTGAAGGTGGTTGATTTTTATTTTTTCTTTGGTAGCAACAAAAGGTTGACTTAATTCTTACATTGATAAAAGTAGTTGGGACAACATCTTTTAGAAAATTATGAGCATATCTTTTCTGGGATTGTGGCATTTTACCTTTCTTCTCTACACAGTTGATTTAAAATTTATGTAAATTATGAATACAATTTTGTTAAAATTCTACTCTGGTTTATAAGATTGGTGTTGCACTCAGTCTCTGTTTCCTAACAATATTCATCTTTGATTGAAAATCCAGGTTATCAAGGATTACGATCTACGTGAGAGACACCTAGGGGATCTTCAAGGCCTTGTTTCTCGTGAAGCAGCAAAGACTAATCCGATGGCCTACAAGGCTTTGATATCTAAGAATGAAGATCAAGAACTCCCAGTAAGTATTATGGAAGCCATAATGCTAGCATAGAATCCTTTCATAATAAGTGATAACAATCATGTAAAACCTGAAGAGTATCAGTTTTGATTAGGCTACTTGCAAATAGAAAATTCTGCAGGTTCAGTGGGACGTGACCCGAGAAATTATAGGGAGGTGTTAAATATCAATGGCAGAATACACCTAGAAGGGGGGTTGAATAGGTGTGGTGGAGCTCAAGTTCTACTTTTTGAGTTTTTGCACACTTGCTGAAAAAATGCCCAGTTAATCGATTAAGCACTATTCATAATCAATTAACCAGTAACAGAAACAGAATGATCAGAACAACAACTTGCACAGTTATTAACCAACACACAAACAAATATACAACATATACTTTTATGCAAGATTAATAAGAACGTAGCAATGAATAAACATGCATAAAATCAACTCCAAACTCGTATTAAAACATCTTGAAATATAAAAGAGAAAATGATAGAAAAGATTGTGCAAAAATTTTACCCATTGGTGATAGGTCAAGATTGCCACTTGTTTGATGAAAAGTTTGATGATATGATTAATGTTGTGTATTTGACATTCAAAGTGCGCTGCTCCCTTTTTCATTGTTCTTCCCTTCATCTTCTCCCCCTTTATTACTTAGAGAAGTACTATTGGTAGGTAGCAAAGCTCATTTAACAACCTTTCTCAATAACTTTTTTTCTTAATAGCCTTGATCTACTCACCAACCTTGTGCGTAGAACATCTTTTGTTGATTTATCCCTTGATGCTCAAATATCCTTTGGCACACCTGCAAACACAATTTAGTTGTCTCTTTCGGGTACCCAAGTCATTGGTCCCTTCTTGTTAGTAACTAAGGGAGTTTACCCAAACATATGTCACTTGGCACACCAAATTTTCTAATAAAACATGTAGTGCATGTGTGACCATGTGTACCACAATAGAAACAAGTAGGCATGTTATTATTTGACTTCTTATGCATATGAACTACTAGATTTCTATATGGTCTTTTCTTAGGTTCAGGTTTATATTCAATTCCAGATCGGTTACCAACGTTTCTTGTATTAGCAAGCAATGTGTTNAGGTTTTCTTGACTATATGTGAGCTTTGAAAGCTTTTGTTTCAAAACAGAATTTTCAGCATTTAAACTCTCACAAGTATCACATATAGTGGGTTGACATAATTTAGAAGTAGAGCAATCACATGAGGCACATGCATTGATAAGATCAAGAGTTTCATTTTCAAGTTTAAGCTCATCTAATTCCTTTTGCATTTCAATTAGTTTCTTTTCATGTAAGGAAATTACTCTTTTTCTATCTATATTTATTTTAGTAATTTTCTTTAATTCCTCATGCATTTCCACAAAAGCTGCATATAATTCATCGTATGGAGGAGAGTCATTAGAGCATGATGAAATATAGGAATGTATCTCAATAGAATCATCTTCATCACTAGATGCGCACTTCTCATGCACTTGTGCTATTAGGCATACCTTGGAATTTTTCTCCTCATCGGATGAACTTGAAGTCGAATCTTTCTTAGAATTGTCCCAAACAATGTATGCTCCTTTTGACTTGGACATTCGAGATTTGCTCTTTTTGTTCTCGACTTTCTTGAGGTGGCTTGGACACTACTGCTTCATGTGGCCTGATTTTCCACACTCATAGCAAGTGAAGCTAGTCTAAAACACTAAACCATGTGAAACAAATTCAATTAGGCACCAAGAATCATCAATCATGCTAAATTAAGGTTATGAATAGTTCTTGAGATACTTCTTCAATTTTTCAAATAGGAGAGTCAAGTCTTCATCGGAATCAGAATCTGAACTGGAATCTTCACTTTCTTCATCTTCTTGAAGTCTTGTAGCCTTGAGTGTGATTCTGTTCTTGTTTGACTCTTCATTCATTGTCAAGCGCCCTAACTTCATTTCATGTTCTTGGAGTTTCCCAAACAGAGTAGCTAATGGCATGTTGTCTAAGTTCTTTGACTCCATTATCGCGGTTAACTTTGATATCCATTTCCTATCAAGACAACGCAAAACTTTGTTAGACAAATCAGCATTAGTAAAAGTTTTATCAAGAGCGACCAAATAATTTACAACATGAGTAAAACGTTTTTGCATATCACATATAGATTCATTAGGAAGCATGCGAAATAACTCATACTCATGCGTAAGCGCATTTAGTCTAGCACGCTTAACTTCACTCGTGCCTTCGTAGGTAACTTGCAAAGTGTCCCACATTTCTTTTGCATTAAGGCACTGCGAGACTCTGAAGAATTCGTCATAAGATAAGGCTGAAGTAATAATGTTCTTGGCTTTAAGGTCATGTTGGACCTTTCTTTTCTCAATATCCGTCCATAAGTCTTTAGGCTTTTCTTTAGGCTCACCATCCACCATATGAAGTGGAATGTATGGACTATTGACAACGGAATCCCAAATGTTCATGTCAACTGCCTCGATATAGATTCTCATGCGAACCTTTCAATAGGCATAACCTTCGCCACTGAATACGGGAGGGTGGTTAATGGATGCGCTATACCGCCAAATGGGTTAATAGAGCCCATGTGTAGTCCCTCTTGGATCACGCGGATGCGGTTGAGCTAGTACGGCGTACTAGCTCTGATACCACTTGTTAGATATCAGTGGCAGAATACACCTAGAAGGGGGTTGAATAGGTGTGGCGGAGCTCAAGTTCTACTTTCTGGGTTTTTGCACACTTGCTGAAAAATGTCCGGTTAATCGATTAAGCACTGTTCATAATCGATTAACCAGTAACAGAAACAAAATGATCAAAACAGCAGCTTGCGTAGTTATTAACCAACACACAAACAAATATACAACATATACTTTATTTACAAGAACGTAGCAATGAATAAGCATGCAAAAAATCAACTCCAAACTCGCATTAAAACATCTTGAAATATAAAAGAGAATGATAGAAAAGATTGTGCAGGGATTTTATCCTAGTTCGTTTTGCTGTCCATTGCAAAACTACATCTAGTCCTCCCCTCTGATCTGGGAGATTTTCCTTCTTCACTATAGAACACAATGTACGTTACATACACATTTCCAATACAAGACTCGAACGCTCCTTTCTTGGAACCCAAAGAACTTCGTCACCCTTGGTTTGACCTTTCCGAAAACCGCCTCCCAAGAAAACTATTCTTACGCGATTCGGCCCCAGCCAAGGTATCGCCCTTTATTCCAAGACCTCCAAGTCTTTGTGAAAAACACCTTACCTAACCGCAGGTAGGATTTTCCCAATCCTTGAATTAACAATGCTTTGAGTTATGAATGAGTACTTAATACTCGAATATTACAATAAAGACCAAAGCCTAAAACCTAAGCAAGAACTCACAAGACTTCCTAGTCTAATATGAATGTACATGCATGAGGTTTCTGAAATTATGCAATCAATAAAGAACTTTCTCTTTTCTTTTCAAGAAACACAAGAATGATGCAAGAGAGCCTTTTCAAAGAACATGCAATATGGATAAGAAACTTAAAGCCTTAGGATGATCTAATCTTCCTTCTAATTCAATGCTCTCTAATAGATTCTAACAATGATGATCTATATCTTTTATGTGTGTTTTTCACTCTTTCACACTTAGTCGTTTATGCAATTAGCCAGTATTTATACAAAATAGATTTTGCCTCCAAAAACGGTTTTTCAGTTATGCAGTTGAAACAGTAGAAAAACAGTCACGTTAATCGATTAAACCATGGGGTTAATTGATTAACTAGTGTATTTTATTACATGATTAAATGCTAAACTACTTATATGTTATGTTTGATACCTATACATGTTTTAGCCATTATGTTATGTCAAATATGCACATATAACATGTATGATTAATGCATGAACATATAATGAACTAGATGATGTCTCATTTTAGTGGATTTATTACTTTATTAAGTCTTGTGAGACTTACACCTAGGTTTACCTAACATAGACTCAATATCTATGACAAGCATATTAGACTTCTAAAAAGATAATAAAGAATTATAGCCTAGGTCTAATAAGTCATCACTTCACCACTTGAGTCTTTGGCATGTTGATTGTTGAGTCATCTTCAAGTTTTAATAAAACCTTGTCTTCATCAAAACTTGAGTCTTGACCGTTTACACTTTCTGGAGGTGAGTGTCACTGATGGCTCCATGCTAGTCTGTATATGTGGCTGCAGGTTGAGCTTGAAGCAGCAGTAGAAAGACATGTTCAAAGAATTGATAGGAAGTTGAGTGCAGTGTTGTCGATGGCGGATGCCAAAACGCCATCATAGCATTATGGATGGCGTTGTGGCCAAATAACGGACAATATCAATTGACAAAAAAATTGAAAAATATAACACAATCGACAAAACATAATCTGCATTTCAGAAAAAAGTAATATATATATATATATAAACTGCAGTCCAGGAAAAAAAAAAAATCTGCCATTCGAAAAAAATCTAACAGGGAATACATTTAACTAAATATATTATATGTAACAGGAATAACAATTTAATAAAATTAAAAGTTTACTAAAAAAACAGAATTGCAGTTAATAAAAAAACAGAGTATTAGTTTTAAAATAAATAATATAAAAGTTAAGAAAAATAAAGAAAATGGAAAACAAAGAGACTGCAAACGACAACAGGGAGGTGATGGCAGCCGGTGACCAACAATGGTAGACGACAATGGCAATACTAACGTTGGAGACAGAAGCTAGTCGTAGACTATAGAGACAACAACTGGGTGAAGAGTTTTTCTAAAAATAGATATAACCTGCAATTGGGCCTAAAAACCCGACCCAATCTGCTATTTATTTCAACAAACCTACCTAGAAAAGCCCATTTATATTGACTTCTGCCTTTTCTGCCATGGCGCCACTTTCATGTAAATGGCGGACAAGGCCAATATGGCGGATTTTTTGAAATAGCTAATGGCGGTTGGCTAAAAAAAGTCACAGCCATCTGCCATGGTGAGGCCATGGCGGCTATTTAACAACACTGGTTGAGTGTCACTTATGGCTCTCTGCAAGTGCAAGCATAGCATGTAGAAATGTAAAATAAGATATTCTAGATTGGAGAATGTAAAACTACGTCCGTTTTAAGATCGGTTAGATCATCATCCATCTTGAGAACTCTAGACATGTTAATCATGAACCACCGAATCTATTAAATCTTGTTCTATATAGCAACTAAATTGTTGTCCAGCAGTTTTGCTCCTATATTTTGGAATTGCCCTTTATCTCTTGCAAATATTGAAGATTATATCATGTCCTCAATTATGGTTATAAGAGACTGAGATTATAAAAAATAAGTCTGTTGATTAATGAGAAAACAAGGGTATGACATTATGTGACAGATGGTATTTTCGGATTATATAATTATATAATGATGAATGACTTAGTCAGTGCATATAGGTAGCATTGATGCATATAACTTTTCTACAGGGTGGTGGAGAAAGTATTGTTCAACTTTATGATCGCTGCACATCTGCATTGCTAAGAATTGGCAGTAAACATAAAGGTAGGCTTACCTGTGAAATTCACCAGTCACGAACTCGCAATACATCATGGAAACCTGATTTCTCGTAGTTCATCATTGATTTGGTCGAAGATATTTTATTTCGTTTGGCAATTTAATTACTATATCCAATAATGCCCAAGTCTTGCCACCTGACTTGCCCGGGTACCTTTGTTTGACATGCAAGTTACCTCCCTGGAGGGCACCTACAGATTAATATGCTAATGTTATCTGTAATAAATGCAGGTGAGCGAATAGTGATTGTCACTCATGGAGGATTCATCAGGTCACTTTACAAATGGGCCTGCCCGAATGGTAGGCCTTCCGGGAAGATACACAACACGTCAGTCAATGTTTTTCACTTGTATGATGATGACAAATGGACCTTGAAAGTGTGGGGTGATATTAGCCATTTGCACCAAACTGGATATCTGCAGTCTGGTTTTGGGGGTGACAGAACTTCTGCTTAGGCTGTAATCTGTGCTTTATGTTGAGAGAAATAGTTGCATAAACCTAATGCACTCAAGTTGGATGTGTTAGATTATAGTATCTAATTATTAGTTAACTATGGTATTTATGTATTGATTAATGATATGACTGCTGCACTAGATTTATACAAGTACTATCATCTTAGTTTATCGTCCCATACAAGGATATTCCTAAGCTATAATATTTTTTGTGGTAATAGTTCATTAATCTACTTAACAGGATTGTTTCTTTGTTTTAATGAGAATTCTGGGTGTGCTAAGGTTGAGTTGTCACAAATATCATTTGTCATAGGTTATTATATTTTTTGGTTTGTTAGAGTGTTTTCAATTGCAGTCACGGTTACTGTGATTGTAGTCATTGGGCCATTACGATACAGGTTGTGGTCGTTGCAATGTGAATTATTTGTGAGTAAAAAATATTTTTTATATGGATGAGTTTGATGCAGCAAAAATACAGTTGCGTTGCGGTTCGTTGTGGTCGCATCATTGTAATTTAAGATCACATTGCAGTTGTATTGTAACGCGGTTGTGGTGGTTACCGCAACCGCGATATTATGGCCGCATCACCTGATGCGGTCTACAAACACTCGTTTGTACTAACGTGTTCCTTAACAAATGTTAAAGACTAACCATTTTTGAGATGTGTCCATGATTATATTTGAGCATTTTTCCTAAAAAATTTCTCAATAATTTTGATACTGCAATGGTGCACTTCATATGTCAGTAATATTTTTTCTGGGTGAGCGAGCCTTTTGTGCTTCTACTTCCATAGCATGACTAATGTAAAAGGGTGGAATACAAAGGTCTTACTCTTCAAAGCATGAATTGCACACTATTATTTTCTTCCTGAATTGATGACCCATATTGCACAACAAAATATAAAAGGATGACTCAGTATATAACATTATTCTTACAAGTAGAGTTTGGGAAGGTAAATGTATATAATTCTCGTAAGTGGATAAACTATTTTTAAGATTTGAATAAAACTTCTTACTAAACAACAATTTTACCATTTTGTTTATATATATATATATTATAAAATGGTTTGAAAATGTTCAACTTGAGAAAAAAATTAGTTGATTTTCTTAACTAATCAATTATCACTATAAGTGGGAAGGTGGATGACAGAATGAAGCCTAATTATCAAGGTTAGAATCCAAGAAGAGGGCTAGATAGTTTGTAAAGGACAATTGAAAAGCATAAACCTAATTAAGATTGAAAAAAATGAGGTTCTTCCTTGGAGTTGGAGTAAGTTAGAGAGCAGTTATGTCAAATGAAATATGCAAGAGAGGCTTTGCAAAGATTCAATATGTGGAACTAAAATTCTATAAAACATGCAATAGTACTTGGAACTATGTTGTCAAAAGAAGGTGGAAAATATGGACAAAAATATGTCATACAATATTGTCCAAGCAATTGGAATGCAATTTGATGTACCTAACAACTACGCGTCCAAATATGATGCACATTGTGTGTTTAAACTCGCATTAAATGACTAATTCAAATGATGAAACATATGTATTGCTGAAAGAGCCTAGAGACATTTGTTGGTACAATAGAAACAAAAGCATTCTTGCACAATATTGGCCATAAGAAATCAAATAAAGGAAAATAAATAAATAGATGAAGATAATATAATTTGTTAACGATGTTCAACCAATTTGTGCTTATGTCTTTGGGAGTGTTCAATGACTACAAAAATATTATTAGTAATTAGGATTACAAGCTCTAACTTCCTACCATGGACTCAAGCCTCATGGACTATTTCTAATTGATGCTTCTAATTAGTGCAAGTTATAATAAGGGACATGATTCTAATATACAATATTGGTTTCTCTCCTCCATTCTAATACTAGACAATATAGGAATTCTTACAAGAATATATTTCAAGCATCCTCAACAACCTTCACCTGGTTTGAAATGAAGGAATATCTTCCCCCTTAGGAATTCTACACACAATCTCAACCTTAGAGAATATCAAGTTTAAACTTGTTCAATCCCTAACTCTCTTCACCATTTCCTCCACTTGAGAGCTTGCTGCTCAATCAGCTCAAGTCTTCCCAAGTATACTTGGTGAAGTCATCAAGAGCCTAATTCTCCAAACTTTTAGTGCAACTTCTCCAAACTCTTATCATTGTCCAATCAAACATACAACCTAGCCATTCATTGTTAGGAAGCCTTTTGACATAGTGGAAACCCTAACACAAAAGTTGACCAATAACCACTGTCTCCAATAATCAGACAAGCTGAACAGTTGAGCCTCCTTAAGGAGTATACCGATGGTACAACTACAAACCTTGTCTCAATATTAATAATTTCACATGCTACACCTTTTCATTTGAGACAATGTCAATATCACACCTTACATCTCTAGAAATGTCCTTGTTACACTTTGCATCTAAGCCAATGTCTATGTTATAGCTTACATCAAAATCAACCGATGTCGTTTTTGGATTCGCTAGCAATTATAACCCTTCTCCACATTGTCGCAAACATGCCATACTGATACACAAATTCTCATATGAAAAGAGATCATCCTCTCCAACAATTAGGGAGATATTGATAGAACCTGCTCCACCTAGGTCCCTATCTCCACTAGGGTCCCAATCCCATACATGGAATTCTAAGTCATCGTGCCTATTGTGTTTAAAATTTATTCTTTCCAGGTCCTCGTGCTTGATGTGATAAAATTCAAGCTTTCGTAGTCCTTTGGCCTCACATGATAAGAAAATTAGCTTACAATGTCCTTGTGCCTAATGTGATAATTATCAAACTCTCCATTGCCTAGTAACTAATGTGTTTATGTTTAAAGTGTCCTATACCCTTGGCATGTATTCAACCAAGTTTTAGCAATATCTTGACGTGTGATCTTGGAGTTTATTTCTTTTCTCATGTTCTAGAAGTATCTCGACCTATGTTCTCGGTGTTTTATTTTTCTAGGTTCTAGTGGTACCCCGACCTATGGTTCTAAAGTATTATTCATTTTCCTAAGTTTCAGTCATACCCTGACCTATGTTTTTGGTGTGTAATTCATTTTCTTGAGTTCCGGTAGTACACTGAACTACATTATTGGTGTATGAATGTTATAAATGGGTTGATTCTCAAAGGAAACCTCCATTTTATGGGTAAGTTAAAATGTCTCATTGGGCACAGATTGGAAAAACTGATAATTAATAATAAAAAATTTAAATTACTTTTGAAAATAAATGCTTATTACTTAATAATATTAAGTAAATCTAAACAAAATTTATAACATATACAATATAAATGACATTTATCCAGAGGCGGCTGAAATATCTAAAAAAGAATTAATAAATCATCTATAGCCATTCTACCACTCATTCTTTAATTAGGTATTTTTTGCTTATTAATTTTTAAAATATTTAAACTTTGAGGATATTCATGGATTTTCTTTCCTCTCACATGTGATATATGATTTTTTAACATCAAAATTTGAATTTATTCATTTATTTCGTTTTAGATTTTATTTAATCAAATATGTTGCTTTATTTTATTTTCCATTTTAATTATCAAAATAAAATTGAATTTTATTCTTAATTATCATACATAAATTGTTAAAACATCATGGAAAAATAGATTAATTTTAAATCATTATAAAATAAAGATATTGAAACAATAAATAAAAATGGAATAAATACTAAAATAAAAATATCATTCTCAATAATGTTACATTCTGACCGGTTACTTACTCATGATACTAAGTCAATAAATTATTAGTTAGAACAGTAAGTCATATAAATTATTAGTTAGAGCGGTGAGTCATTTGTTGAGTCACTTGATTAAGTTTACATTAAAAGTTATAAAAAAATCATAGTACTAACTAACATATTTAATATTTCTATTATCCAAATTTAAAAATATTATCATGATACGAAAACATAATTAAACGAAGTTATTGTGTACAAATGTTACCATAAGCTTCACGAAAGAAAGGTGAAGATGAAGCGCACTTACGGCTAAAAAAAACATGAGGAGAGATCCACTTACTCGAATAGTAAGTTTTTTATACTTACTTCCTATCTTAGCCATAAATTATAGGGAAATTCAATGATTTCAATTAGTGAGTAGATCTAAACCATTAGATATCCATAGAATTGATGACTAGGATGAGGAGTAAGTTTAAAAAACTCACTCTTGGAGTAAGTAGATCCTCACTCAAAAAATATGAATAATCTGGTGATGTGTAGTTTTATTTTGTTATTAGATTTTTGGCTAATTCCACCTCTTTATTATATAGTGCGTAGCCATTTAATTTTCTTTTGTGAAGGTTCTCTATCTTGTGCTCTACCTTGTTTTCTTTGAAATAAGTTTGTACACATTGATTACTACTTCAATATATATTTTCTTATAATGCATAAAAGTTTAGTAATTGAATTTAAAAGATAAACTTGTGTTCGACTTGTTCTGTAGTGCAATCGTAATTTATATATATTTTAAATTAATTGATATGTCCTCTCATTTTATCTTAGATGCATGAATTTTTGAACAAATAAATTTAGTTTCATTCTAATAACATGATAAGTAATTTAATGGAGTGATATTAATAGGTTAATGGATAGAGTTTTTTGAATGTTACTAATAATGTATTAATGGTTTTGAAATATTGGATTAACAAAGCAAAAAAGGAAATTGCCAAAAAGGAAAAGAAATGTACCTTGTATGTTTTGAGGAGACAACGTCTTGTGTATTTGTTTTCATGAGTTTCCAAAATTATTGTAGGAGTACCCCACTTAAAATTGTCATTCAACAACGCTTTCGGACGCTGTTTATATAAGTGTAATAGAATATAAGGTTGATTTAACAGCGCTTTCATGGTAGAAAATAGACATTTAACAATACTCAATGAAGCGAACACTACTAAATGTCTACTTTCTAAATAAGACAACATCTCTCTCAGATATTCTATCAAACACATGACAAGCATGCTCAACTCCACCATATTTACAATAGAAACATCATTATGAAAACTCAATTCATAAACCATTGCATGAACTTGTCTCCCTTAGTTCAAATCCATTAACCTAGAAGATTATATACACTGATGAAAGGGACGAATGTGGTAAAGATGTAGATGACTAATTCATGAATTTCTTGTCTCCCTTAACTAAAGAAATAAAAGGATTTATTGTCAATGACAAAAAGACATTGTTAAAATTCAATATAATAAGAATCAAATCAAAATTTACACAGAAAATAAGGATGAAAAAATAATAACTAAATACAAGAAATACATATAGAGATTACGAATTTGTGTTGGATACCAGTAAGGTAAAATGCACTTAGAGGGGGAGGGTGAATAGGTGTAGCGGATCACTAATCCTGCTTTTCCAATTTATTCGCAGAATACAAAGCTGTTGCAGTTAATCGATTAATAACATGGTTAATTGAATAATGCCAGTGGATTTAATCGATTATAATTAGCTCGTTAATCAATTATACTGATTGTTGATTCTTTGAAAAATAGACTTTTCTTGCGATGAATATAGTGATAAATTCTAAACATTACTATCCTAAATTGATTCTTGATTATTCACAGATTAAAAACAATTAGTACTAGGATGAGGATAGGGTTGAGGAAGAGGATGAGGATTATGATGAAGATTAGGATGAGTATATGGATGAGGATGGGGAAGAAGATGAGGATGAGGATAGGAAGGGGATTAGGATTAGAATGAGGATTAGGATGAGGATGAGGATTATGATGAGGATGAGGATTAGGATTAGGATAAGGGAGAGGATGAGGATGAGGATATGATTAGGATTTGAATGAGGATTAAGATGAGGATGAGGATGAGAATTCGGATGAGGATGAGGTCAGGATGAAGATTAGGATTAGGATGAGGATGAGGATGAGGATGAGGATGTGGAAGAGGATGAGGATGAGGATGAGGTTGAGGATGAGGATAAGATGAGGATTAGGATTAGGATGAGGTTGAGGATGATGATAGGATGAAGATTGGGATTAGGATGAGGATTAGGATGAGGATTAGGATTAGGATGAGGATGAGGATGATGATTAGGACGAGGATGAGGACGACGATTAGGATGAGGATGAGATTAGGATTATGAGGATGACTTTGAGGATGAGGATGAGGATGAGGATGAGGATAGGATGAGGGTTAGGATGAAGATTAGGATGAGGATGAGGATGAGCAAGAGGATGAGGATAGGATGAGGATTAGTATTAGGATGAGGATTAGGATGGGATTAGGGTTAGGATTAGGATTAGGATGAGGATTAGGATTAGGATGAGGTTGAGGATGAGGATTAGGATTAGGATTAGGATGACGATTAGAATGACGATGTGGATGGGGAGGAGGATGACAATAGGAAGAGGATTAGGATTGTAGGGACGATTAGGATGACAATGTGGATGAGAATTAGGACTAGGACGAGGATTAGAATTAAGATGAGCATGAGGACGAAGATGAGGATACGAAGAATATTCGGATTTGGATGAGGATTAGTAGAGGATGAGGATAGGATTAGGATTATGACTAGGATTAGGATTAGGATTAGGATGACGATAGGACGAGGATTAGTATTAGGATGAGGATTAGGATGAGGATGAGGAAAAGGATGAGGATGAGGATGGTGATGAGAATGAGGATAAGGATGAGGATGAGGAAGAGTATGAGTATGAGGATGAGGATTAGGATGAGGATGAGGATGAAGATGAGGATGTGTAACACCGCAAATTTTACGATTTTGAATTATAAGATTTTATTAATATTGTTATTAATTATATTTTCGAAAATGAATTTCTGGGAATTTTCGGTAAAGAATTAGACAAAACTCTAGTTGAGTTTTAGTCTTGTAGTTCTATTTTCAATTTGGTGGTAAAGTTTCATGATTTTCGGAGATAGTCTATTTCGGACCGCTGTCGGGGCCGAATCTCACTCGGTATGGCTCAAAAAGTGGTTCTTGAGTTCCGTAACTCGGAATCGAATTCTGATTGCGCTGTTGGCTTTGTAATTTCATTTCGAGTCAATACAGACCCTGAGTATACCCATACCTATTTTCTAAATATTGTTCACTCAGAATGCCGAAATCCGAAATTCTAATCAGTATTAAAATCGGGCGATTTATAATACCCGATCGAGTATTGGCTGATGATACTCGGGCATGTTTACCGCACGTGTCAACGAAGTGGTCATTTCGCGTTGGGATGTGAAATTTGCTTTTCCATAAAGCAAACCTCACATCACTCTCTCAAATATCCTATGAGATCATCATTAGCCCTCTAGGAGATTTGATGATTTCCTAGAGGGAAATCTGATTTCCCTTCTCTCCTTAAACCTCCTCACTTCACACTTCACTCTCACACTCTTTCATTTTCAAAATTTACAAAGAGAAGGTAAATTCTCTCTTCATTTTTCCTCTCATTTCTCATTTGCTCCTTCCATCTTAAATCCTTGATCTCTCAACATTAAACCAATGGATGTTGATGAGATTTAAGTATGTTGTTCATGAGCATGTCAAGAACATATTCAACCGTTGAAATTTTCTAAAACGCTTTCTAACTCATTTTATCCTCAAAACCGAAAATGGTGATGTTCTTGAACTTATGAAAATATTTTGTTGAAACCATGAACAACTTGTGTTCATAGAGTTG
>NW_017725598.1:0-1208 GCF_001865875.1 Lupinus angustifolius
AACCAATGGATGTTGATGATATTGAACTATGTTGTTCATGAGTATGTCAAGAAATTATTCAACCGTTGAAATTTTCTAAAACACTTTCTAACTCATTTTGGAAGCAAAACCGAAAATGAGTGTTCTTGAACTCATGAAAAATGTGTTTTGAAACTATGAACAAGTTATTTTCATGAAGTTATTACATTGTTTTAATATAAGAATTTTTACTTGTTTAAGCCTTTAACCATGGCTTTGGACAAGTTGGATGGATGAAAGAGTTTTAAGTATTTTAATAGTAATGAGTTTTGAAATATTGGAAAACTAACGAGTTTGTATTATGGTAGTTACGAAGATTTCTTGCATTTGAACCTTGCAACCCAACCGAATTGTAGTGATTTCGTAAAGCACGCTTCATTAAGGTGAGAGAGAACACATCGTGACATAGTGGTGTCCAAATATGACAGCCAGATCTCCTAAACCATCTCAAAGGTTTTGGGGTTAACTTGGATTTTAAGAAACCCAAGATTTTTATGTTTGAATGCTTTTGTATATACATGATTGTTGAGGAAATGTGTTGAATATTGTATATGAATGCTGTTGGGAACTTTTCTGTGTGCAGGTGTTGGAAAAACCATGTTTAAATGTATTTTCGGTTATCGAAAAGGGAAAAATTGGTATTCTGTCCAAGTCCCGGTCGCTTGGGTGAGAAACTCTCGCCTGGGCGAGCACAGTCTTGCTTGGGCGAGGACTAGGCGAGGGACTGGGCGAGGGGAAGTTTTTGTTCTGGAACTCCCTCGCCTGGGCGAGTAAGGGCCTTGCTTGAGCGAGAACGCCCAGGATTTTAATGAGCCCCTGGAACTCTCTCGCTTGGGCGAGCGATGTCTCGCTTGAGCGAGACGAGGCCTCGCTTGGGCGATAGTACCTTCACCTGAGCGAGGAAGGCTCAAGTTTATTTGAGATTTAAAGATGAATTGTCGCTTGGGCGACTAGTCCCTGCTTTGGCGAGGGACAGTGTGGAAAGATTGAAATGAGATGATGTTGTGAACAATGTGATGAACCCGGGTAGGGTGTGTTGTGATATAAAAGTTGTGGAATGAGATCATGGCTTAGAAGAGAAGCATGACTCCACAAAAAGTGTGAAAGCATTGTTTATGTTTATGCCTTGTTGGGCAAGTATCCGACTTGAGGTCGTGAACTAGGGGGTACCCTAGTAAGGATACATGATA
>NW_017725599.1:0-2299 GCF_001865875.1 Lupinus angustifolius
GTGTGCAACGGGTCATCGATGATGATCCCTCAACCCGACACCTACATTGACACTTCTTTTACCTTGCCGCCAAGGAGGCTGAGGTCTCCGAAGGATGGACTTCGGTACCCGCCAGTCAGGAGTGATGTCGCTGTTCCCTCCCACGGTCATAGGACGTGGCCAAATTGTTTGGATGCTCCGTCATCCAGTTGAGCCAAGAGGAGCCGAGTTCTTAGAGGAGGTCCCTACAAGAAGGCTCTGGTTTTGAGAATGTCATCCCCTCCGAATTATGCCGCTGGGTTATGGCATAATGAAGTGGAGGAAGAGGAAGAGGAGGATGAGGTCGTTGAGCTCGTAAATGTAGAGAGCTTGGTGGAGGTGATCGACCTCGTGTCTGACTCGGATGAGGAGGAGGACCCTAGTGAGGGGTCCAACATTCCTAGAATCTTCTGAGTCAGCTTGTGGGCCAGTCGATGTCCCCTTTTTGTTTTTGGTGGGGGGCTGTGTTTCTTTTGATTTTGTATATGTTAGTGGCGATGTAGTTTCCGCCTTTGTTGATATAGTTTGTATGAACTAACTATGTCTTAACCGATTATATGCATTGTATTATTCCAGAAATTGTGAATCAGGTTAAGTTATCATTCAATAACGATAAGTTGATTTTCCGCATTCGAGTTACTTAAAGTGATGTCCCGGAAAAGGAAGATTTGAAAAGGAGGCAATTATAGATAATTCATTTCAAAAACAAAATATTTACCCATATTTCCGCAATATTTTTGACAAGTATTTTTCGGGGCGTTACAGGATGAGGATGAAGATGAGGATGAGGATGAGGATAAGGATGAAGATTAGGATAAGGATTAGGATGAGGATGAGGATAGGAAAAGCATTACGATTAGTATTTGGATTATGATGATGATGATGGGGAAGATGATGAAGTTGAGAATAGAAAGAGGATTAGGATTATGATGAGGATGTGGATGAGGATTAGGATTAGGAAGAGGATTAGAATTAGGATGAGTATGAAGATGAGGGCGAGGATAGACGAGGATTATGATTAGGATGAGGATGTGGATTAGGATGAGGATGAGGATGAGAATGAGGATGAGGATGAGGATGAGGATAAGATTAGGATTAGAATGAGGAAGAGGATGAGGATGAGGATGAGGATATGATGAGGATTAGTATTAGGTTTAGGATGAGGATTAGGATGAGGATGAGGATTAGGATGATGATGAGGAGGAGGAAGAGGTTGAGGATGAGGATGAGGATGAGGGTAGGATGAGGATTAGGATGAGCAAGATGATTAGGATTAGGACGAGGATTAGGATGAGGATAAGATGGGGATTAGTATTAGGATGAGGATGAGGATAATATGAGGATGAGGATGAGGATGAGGGTGAGGATGAGCATGAGGATAGGGTAAGGATTAGGATTAGGATGATGATGAGGATAGGGATGTGGATGAGGATGAGGATGAGGATGAGGATAGGATGAGGATTAGGATTAGGATGAGGATTAGGATGAGGATGAGGATGAGGATGAGGATGAGGATGAGGATGAGGATTAGGATGAGGATGAGGATGAGGATAAGGATGAGGATGAGGATGAGGATGAGGATTAGGATGAGGATGAGGATGAGGATAAGGATGAGGATGAGGATGAGGATGAGGATTAGGATGAGGATGAGGATGAGGATAAGGATGAGGATGAGGATGAGGATGAGGATTAGGATGAGGATGAGGATGAGGATAAGGATGAGGATGAGGATGAGGATGAGGATTAGGATGAGGATGAGGATGAGGATAAGGATGAGGATGAGGATGAGGATGAGGATTAGGATGAGGATGAGGATGAGGATAAGGATGAGGATGAGGATGAGGATGAGGATTAGGATGAGGATGAGGATGAGGATAAGGATGAGGATGAGGATGAGGATGAGGATTAGGATGAGGATGAGGATGAGGATAAGGATGAGGATGAGGATGAGGATGAGGATTAGGATGAGGATGAGGATGAGGATAAGGATGAGGATGAGGATGAGGATGAGGATTAGGATGAGGATGAGGATGAGGATAAGGATGAGGATGAGGATGAGGATGAGGATTAGGATTAGGATGATGATGAGGATTTGGATGAGGATTATGGATAGGATGAGGATGAGGATTAGGATTAAGAATAGGATGAGGATGAGGATTAGCTTGAGGATTAGAATGAGGATGAGGATGAGGATGAAGATGAGAATGAGGATATGATGAGGATTAGGATTAGGATGAGGATTAGGATGAGTATGATGATGAGGATTAGGATGAGGATGAGG
>NW_017725600.1:0-1828 GCF_001865875.1 Lupinus angustifolius
TGAGGATGAGGATGAGGATGAGGATTAGGATGAGGATGAGGATGAGGATGAGGATATGGTGAGGATAAGGATTTGGATGACGATGAGAACGAGGATGGGGATGAGGATGAGGATGAGGATGAGGATGCGAATGAGGATGAGGATGAGGATGAGGAAGAGGATGAGGATGAGCTTGACGATGAGGATGAGGATAGGATGACGATTAGGATTAGGATGAGGATTAGGAAGAGGACGAGGATTAGGTTGAGAATAAGGATGAGATTAGGATTAGGTTGAGGATTAGGATGAGATTTAGGATTAGGATGAGTTTGAGGATCAGGATGAGGATGAGATTTTGATTAGGATGAGGATAAGATTTGGATTAGAATGAGGATAGGATGAGGATTAAGATGAGGATGAGGATGATGTAGGGGATGAGGATGAGGATAAGGATGAGGATTAGGATTAAGATGAGGATTAGGATGAGGATGAGGATATGATGAGGATTAGGATAAGGATGAGGATGAGGATAAATTGGGGATGAGAATGAGGATGACGATGAGGATAGGATGAGTATTAGGATTAGGATGAGGGCGAGGATGAGGGTGAGGATGAGGATGAGGATGAGGAAGATGATGAGGATGAGGATGAGGATGAGGATAGGATGATGATTAGGATTAGGATGAGGATCAGGATTTGGATGAGGATTAGGATGAGAATGAAGATTAGGATGAGGATGAGAATAAGGATGAGATTAGGATTATGGTGAGAATTAGGATTAGGATAAATATGAGGATGAGGATGAGAGTAGGATCAGTATTAGGATGAGGATGCGGATTAGGATGGGTAAGAGGATGAGGATAAGATCAGGATTAGGATGAGGATAAGGATGAGGATTAGGATGAGGATTAGGATGAGGATGAGGTTGAGGATAGGATTAGGATTAGGGATATGATGAGGATGAGGATGAGGATGTCGACTAGGATTAGGATTAGGATTAGGTTGAGGATGAGGATAGGATTAGGATTAGGACGAGGATGAGGATAGGATGAGGAATAGTATTAGGATGAGGATGAGAATGAGGATAAGGACGAGGATGAGGATGAGCATAGGAAAAGGATTAGGATTAGGATGAGGATTATGATGAGGATTGTGATGAGGATGAGGATTACAATGAGAATTAGGATTAGGATGATGATAAGGATGAGGATGTGGATGAGGATGGAGATAACGATGATGATAAGGATGAGGATGAGGATAGGATGAGGATTAGGATTAGAATGAGGACGAGGAATTAGGATGAGGACGAGGATGAGAATGTGGATGAGATTAGGATTAGGTTGAAGACTAGGATGAGGTTTATGATTAGGATGAGTATGTGGATGAGGATGAGGATTAAGATGAGGATGGGGACGAGTATGAGCTTGCACGACAATTAACCGATAATGAAATGAATACACAAAGCTTACAATTTTATCAGAGTATTAACAGTATAGCAAAAATACAGAATATAGCATTTAATTCTACTATATAAGTTAACCGATTAAATGCAATAAAGAGAGAAAGAGAGAGAGAGAGAAAAAATCCTGCAACACGATTTTTATCCTGGTTCGTTTGCGTGTCCACTTGCAAACTACATCCAGGCCTCCCGGCTGATTTGGGAGATTTTCTTCACTATAATTGAATCAATGTTATTACAAGCACATCATCCAATTACAACACTTAGACATTCACAAGAAAATAAAGAACCTTATTCTATGGTTTGACTCCCTTCCTACCGACAAAGAAAACCTTTCTTTCGGCGTAGCCCCAGCCAAGAACCTTGTCCTTTCCTTATCAAGAACTCTAA
>NW_017725601.1:0-1153 GCF_001865875.1 Lupinus angustifolius
GCAACATCAATAATATTCCTCTCCATGTTGTTCAGACCCTCATACAAATATTGCAGGAGGATTTGTTCAGAGATCTGATGATGAGGGCAGCTTACACAAAGTCTCTTGAATCTCTCTCAATATTCATATAAACCTTCTGCATGTAGTTGTCTGATGCCAGAAATATCTTTTCTGATTGCAGTGGTCCTGGAGGCAGGAAAGAATTTTTCAAGAAAGATTCTCTTCAGGCCATCCCAACTAGTAATAGAACCAGGAGCCAAGTAATACAACCAATCTTTTGAAGCACCCTCAAGTGAATGTGGGAATGCCTTCAAACATCTGTGATCCTCTTGGAAATCACGAGGCTTCATGGTGGAACATACAATGTGGAACTCCTTAAGATGCTTATGAGGACATTCACCTGCAAGTCCATGAAACTTAGGCAACAAATGGATTAGTCCAGTTTTTAGCACATATGGCACATCCTCATTGGGATACTGGATACACAAGCTTTCATATGTGAAATCAGGTGCAGCCAGCTCCTTAAATTCCTAACTTGTCTAACCAAACTATGAAATGTTCTATCAATTTCAGGATTTATTGGATGCAAAGAGTCAGGATTTGCCCTAGTCATGCACTAAATGCATCAGTAAGAAACATGTAAAGCAGTATGGGAAATACATGTTAAATTTCAGTAGTCAACCAAAACTTCACATCAATAAAATCCTAATACCATAGGAAACATACACAAAAAGTTTCAGGACAAAACTCAAAGCCTAACTAATTTAATTAAATGCAACAAAATCAAAACAATTGGAAAAATAAACTTGTAAAATAAAAAAGAAATAGTAAACAGACTATTTTTGGATTTTCAGGTGGGCTTCTACAAATCAAAGATTCCAAATGCATATATAATATGTCCAATTATGATCAAAGAATCCAAAGTTATGCCAAAAATAGAAAATCAACAGTAAAACTAGTCGCTACTTGTTTGTATCTCACAACCAGCAGCAAGGTGATTGACTATGATGCATCCAGTATTCAATATGTGATGAAACAAGTGTGGAAAAAAATTTTCATACAAAAATTCCAACCACAACTATATTAACGAACATACACCTGAATCAACCAACATGCAAATAACTAAGCAAGACAGCAAACAGTAAATCAGTGA
>NW_017725602.1:0-14153 GCF_001865875.1 Lupinus angustifolius
TATTATTTTCAGATTCCAACCATTAACTTCCGAATTTGTTGAGAATCAATTAACTAAGTGATAATCAATTCAAAGTTCCAGAACCTAAACATCAAACTAAGCGAAATCAGTAAAGGTATGAAACGATTAACAAATTCACACGAACTAAGCATTCATGCACTAGGGAGAGTAAATCAACTAAGTGAAGATAAACTCAACCAACCAGTTTCTAAGCAATGGCATTAAGCAAACCATATTCAGAAAAGATAGAAGAAATCAACAATAAAGAAACCGAAAATGCATTAATAACAAAACCTCAAGAGTTGTTATACATTACCAAAGGAACTTAGTCCATAAATTTAGCCTTCCATGGCAATGGAAGAGCAAACCGAAAATGAGAAAGTGAAGAGCAAACCCTAGCAGAGCACAAAGAGGGAAAAACGGAAAATGTGTTTCAAAATGAGGCAAAAAGTAAAAAAGTTTGTGTGTTTGGAGTGGGGAATCCGAATTTAACCCCTCCAACACACATAAACCGAATTGGGCCTAAACAATGGGCCCAAAGCCAAATTACAATAAAAACAACTCCTAAATTAAAAATATATCTTCACTTCAACACATATCCTCGACTTCCATAATGCCCAAAATGTCATTGGTGCCAAATGTGATCTGAAAATGATAATCGATATAATCAGGCCAAATAATCCCAAATTAACTCATTTTAGGAATATTAGTCCAATAAAGTCTAAAACACTAAACCATGTGAAACAAAGTCAATTAGGCACCAAGAATCATCAATATACTAAATTAAGGTTATGAATCGTGTGTAATATATTGCTCATCAGACAAGGATTAAGATGAGGATTAGAATGAGGATGAGAATTAGGATGAGGATAAGATTGATTATGAGGATGAAATTAAGATTAGGATGAGGATGAGGATTATGATGAGGCTTATGATGAGGATGAGCATTAGGATGAGGATGAGTTTGAGCAAGAGGATGAGGATGAGGTTGAGTAAGAGGATTAGGATGAGGATAAAGATGTAGATGAGGAAGAGGCTGAGGTTGAGGATGATGATAGGACTAGGATTAGGATTAGAATCAGGAAGAGGATGAGGATGGGATGAGTATTAGGATTAGGATGAGGATTAGGATGAGGATGAGGATGAGGAAAAGGATGAGGATGAGGATGAGGATGAGGATAGGAAGAGGATTATGATTTTGATGAGGATTAGGATGAGGATGAGGATGAGCAAGAGGATGAGGATAGGGTTAGGATGAGGATGAGGATGAGGATGAGGATAGGATTAGGATTAGGATTAGGATTAGGATTAGGATGAGGATGAGGATGAGGATAGGATGAGGATTAGGATTAGGATTAGGATGAGGATTATGATTAGGATGAACATGGGGATGATGTTGAGGATGAGGATGAGGATAAGAAGAGGATTATGATTAGGATGAGGATAAGGGTGAGGATAGGATGAGGATTAGGATTATGATGAGTATTAGGATGAGGATGTGGATTATGATGAGGATGAGGATCAGGATTAGGTTAAGTACGAGGATTAGGATTAGAACGATTATGACGAAGAGGATGCGGATGAGGATGAGGAAGAGGATGAGGATGAGGATGAGGATTCAGATTAGGATTAGGATGAGGATTAGGATGAGGATTAGTTTAAGAATTAGGATGAGGGTGAGGATGAGGATGATGATGAGAATGATGATGAGGATGAGGATTAAGATGAGGATGAAGAATAGGATGAGGATGAGGATTAGGATGAGCACTAGGATTAGGATTAGGATTAGGATGAGGATGAGAATTAGGATGAGGATGAGATTGATAATGAGGATGAGATTAAGATTAGGATGAGGATTAGGATTATGATGAGGATTATGATGAGGTTGAGCATTAGGATGAGGATGAGTTTGAGCAAGAAGATGAGGATGCGTTTGAGCAAGAGCGTGAGGATAGGAAGAGGATTAGGATTAAGATGACAATGAGGATTAGGATGAGGATTAGGATGAAGATGAGGAAGAGGATCAGAATGAGGATGGGGATGAGGATGAGGATATGACTAAGATTAGGATTAGGATCAGGACGAGGATGAGGATGGGATGAGTATTAGGATTAGGATGAGGATTAGGATGATGATAAGGAGGGGGAAGAGGATGAGGATGAGGATATGAAGAGGATTACGATTATGATGAGGATTAGGATGAAGATAAGGATTAGGATGAGGATTGAGTTTAGGATTAGGATGGCAATTAGGATTAGGATGAGAATGCGGATTAGGATTATGATCAGGATATGATGAGGATCAGGATTAGGACTAGTGTGAGGATGAGGATATAATGAGGATTAGGATTAGGATGAGGACGAGGATGAGTATGAGGATGAGGATGACGATGAGCTAGAGGATGAGGATAAGATGAGGATTAGGATGAGGATTAGAATGAGGAAAGGATTAGGATTAGGATGAGGATGAGGATGAGGATGAGGATGAGGATGAGGATGACGGTAGGATGAGGATTAGGATTAGGATGAGGATTAGGATGAGGATGAGGATGAGGATGGGGAAGAGGATGAGGATAGGAAGAGGATTAGGATTATGATGAGGATTAGGATGAGGATGAGGATGACGATTATCATGAGGATGAGGATGAGTATGAGGATGAGGATGGGGATTAGGATAAGGATGAGAAGTAGGATGAGGATGAGGATGAGGAGGAGGATGAGGATATGATTATAATTAGGATTAGTATTAGGATGACGATGAGGATGAGGATAGGATGAGGATTAGGATTAGGATGAGGATTAGGATGAGGACAAGGATGAGGATGAGGATAAGGAATAGGATGAGGATTAGGATGAACTTGAGGATGAGGATGAGGGTGAGGGTATGATGAGGATATGATGAGGTTGATGACGAGGATTAGGATGGGGAAGAGAATGAGGATGAGGACGAGGACAGGAAGAAAATTAGGATTATGATGACGATTAGGATGAGAATGAGGATTATGATGAGGATGATGATTAGGATTAGGATGTGGATGAGGATGATAATTAGGATGAGGATGAGGATGAGGATGAGGAAGAAGATAATGATAGGATGAGGATGAGGATGAGGAAGAAGATAATGATAGGATGAGGATGAGGATGAGGAAGAAGATAATGATAGGATGAGGATGAGGATGAGGAAGAAGATAATGATAGGATGAGGATGAGGATGAGGAAGAAGATAATGATAGGATGAGGATGAGGATGAGGAAGAAGATAATGATAGGATGAGGATTAGGATTAGGATGAGGATGAGGACTAGGATGAGGATAGGATTAGGATTAGGATTATGATTAGGATTAGGATTAGGATGAGGAAAACGATGAGGATGAGGATGAGGATATGATGAGAATTAAGATTAGGATGAGGATGAGGAAGATGATGAGGATGAAGAGGAGGATACGATGAGGATGAGGATGAGGATGAGCATTGTGATGACGATGAGGATGATGATTAGGATTAGGACTTTGAATAGGATTAGGTTGAGTATGAGTATGAGGATGAGGATAGGATTAGGATGAGGATAAGATGAGGATTAGGATTCGATGAGGATTAGGATGAGGATTACAATGAGCAAGAGGATGAATATAGTTTGAGGATTAGGATTAGTATTAGGATGAGGATGAAGAGGAGGATGAGAATGAGGATGAACATGAGGAAGAGAATGAGCATGATGATGAGGATGAGGATGAGTATAGGATAAGGATTAGGATGAGAATGAGGATGGGGAAGAGGATGAGGATGAGGATAGGAAGAGGACTAGGATTATGAAGAGGATTAGGATGAGGATGAGTATTAGGATATGGACGAGGATTATGATTAGGACATGTATGAGTAAGAGGATGAGGATAAGGATTGGATGAGGATGAGGATTAGGATGAGGATGAGGATGAGGACTAGGATCAGGATTCGGATTCGGATGATGATAGGATGAGGATTAGGATTTGGATTAGGATGAGGTTGAGGATGAGGATGGGAATGGGGGAATAGTATGAGTATGAGGATAGGAATATGATTAGGATTTGGATGAGGATTAGGATGAGGATGACGATTATGATGAGGCTGAGAATGAGGATGTGGATAGGAAGAGGATGAGGATTATAATGAGGATTAGGATGAGGATGAGCAAGAGGATAAGGATGTGGATGAGGATTAGGATTAGCATGGGATTAGTATTAGGATGAGGATTAGGATTAGGATGAGGATGAGGATTAGGATTAGGATGAGGATGAGCAAGAGGATGAGGACATGATGAGGATAATGACGGGGATGATGATAGGAAGAGGATTCCGATTATGATGATGATGAGGATTAGGATGAGGGTGAGATTTAGAATGAGGATTAGGATGAGCAAGAGAATGAGGATATGATGAGGATGAGGATTAGGATGAGGATGAGGAAGAGGATGACGATGAGGATCATGATGAGGATGAAGATTAGGATTAGGATTAGGATGAGGATGAGGATGAGGATGAGGATGAGGATAGGAAGAGGATGAGGATTATGATGAGGATTAGGATGAGGATGATGATTATGATGAGGATGAGTTAGGATTAGGACGAGGATTATGATTAGGATTCAGATTCGGATTCGGATGAGGATTAGGAAGAGGATGAGGATTAGGATGAGGATGAGGATTATGATGAGGATGACGATTAGGATTATTACTTGGATTAGTATTAGGTTGAGTATGAGGATGAAGATTAGGATCAGAATCAGGATGAGGATAGCATGCGGATTAGGATTACGAATAGTATGAGGATAGGAATAGGATTATGATTAGAATGAGGATGAGGTTTAGGATGAGGATTAGGATGAGAAAGAGGATGAGGATATAATGAGGATGATTATTAAGATGAGGATGAGGATGAGGATGAGGATGAGGATGAGGATGAGAATGAGGATGATCAGAGGATTAGGATTAGGATGAGGATGATGATAGGATTATGATTAGGATTAGGATGAGGATGAGGATAGGATGAGGATGAGGATATGATTAGGAGTAGGATTAGGATGAGGATGAGGATGAGGATGAGGATGAGGATGGGNGGAGGAGGATGAGGATGAGGATGAGGATGAGGATGAGGATTAGGATTAGGATTAGGATTAGGATTAGGATGAGGATGAGGATGAGGATTAGGATTAGGATGAGGATTATGATGACGATGAGGACGAGGATGAGGGTATAATGAGGATTAGGAATAGGATGAGGATTAGGATGAGGATGAGGATGAGGATGGGGAAGATGATGAGGATGACGGTAAGAAAAGGATTTGGTTGAGGATGAGGATTTGGATGAGGATGGCGATGAGGATTAGGATGGAGAAGAGGATGAGGACAGGAAGAGGATTAGGATTATGAAGAAGATAAGGATGAGAATGAGGATGATGATTACGATTAGGATGGGGATTTGAATTAGGATGAGTATGAGGATGAGGATGAGTATAGCTTGAGGATGAGGATGTGGATAGCATGAGGATTAGGACGAGGATGAGGATGAGCAAGAAGGTCATGGTAGGATGAGGATTAGGATTAGGATGAGGATAAGGACTAGGAGAAGGATGACGATGAGGATAAGATTAGTATTATGATTAGGATTAGGATTAGGATGAGCATTAGGATGAGGAAGAGGATGAGGATATGATGAGAATTGGGATTAGGATGAGGATGAGGATGAGGATGAGGATGAGGATAGGAAGAGGACTAGGATTAGGAAGAGGATTGGGATGAGGATGAGGATGAGGATTAGGATGAGGATTACGATGAGCAAGAGGATGAAGATAGTATGAGGATTAGGATTAGTATTAGGATGAGGATGAGGATGAGGATGAGGATAGGATTAGGATTAGGATTAGAATGAGGATGGGGAAGAGGATGTGGATGGGGAAGAGGATGAGGATAGGAAGAGGAATAAGATTATGACGAGGATTAGGATGAGGATGAGTATTAGGGTTAGGACGAGGATTATGATTAGGATGAGTATGAGTATGAGGATGAGGAGAAGGATAGCATGAGGATGAGGGTGAGAACTAGGATGAGGATGAGGGTGAGGGCTAGGATGAGGATGAGGGTGAGGATGAGGATGAGGATGAGGATGAGGATAGGATAAGGATTAGGATGAGGATGAGGACGAGGATGAGGACGAGGATGAGGAAGCAGATGGGGGAAGAGTATGAGGATGAGGATGAGGACAAGGATGAGGATGAGGATGCAGATGGTGGAAGAGTATGAGGATGAGGATAGGATGACGATTAGGATTTGGATGAATATTAGGATGAGGAAGAGGATGAGGATAGGAAGAGGATTAGAATTATGACGATGATTAGGATGAGGATGAGGATTATGATGACGATGAGGATGATGATTAGGATTAGGACTTGGATTAGGATTAGGATGAGGACGAGGAAGAGTATAAGGACGAGGAAGGGTATAGGATGAGGATTAGGATTAGGATGAGGATTAGGATGAGGATGAGGATTAGGATGTAGATTACGATGAGCAAGAGGATGAAGATAGTATGAGGATTAGGAATAGTATTAGGATGAGGATGACGATGAAGATGAGAATGAGGATGAGGATTAGGACGAGGATGAGGATGAGGATAGGATTAGGATAAGGATGAGAATGAGGATGGGGAAGAGGATGAGGAAGAGGATAGGAAGAGGATTAAAATTATGATGAGGATTAGGATGAGGATGAGTATTAGGATTAGGACGAGGATTATGATTAGGATGAGTATGAGTATAAGGATGAGGATCAGGAAAGGATAAAGATTAGGATGAGGATGAGGATTAGGATGGGGATGAGGATTAGGATGAGGATGAGGATGAGGATAGGATGAGGATGAGGATGAGGATGAGGATGAGGATTATGATTGGGATGAGGATGAGGACGAGGATGGGGATGGGGGATGAGTATGAGGATGAGGATGAGGATGAGGATGGGGATGGGGGATGAGTATGAGGATGAGGATAGGAAGATGATTAGGATTAGGATGAGGATGACGATTATGATGAGGCTGAGGATGAGGACAGGAAGAAGATGAGGATTCTGATGAGGATTAGGATGAGGATGAGGATGAGGGTATGATGAGGATTAGGATGAGGATGAGAATGAGGATGGGGAAGAGGATGAGGATGAGGGTAGGAAAAGGATTTGGATGAGGATTATGATGAGGATGACGGTGAGGATTAGGATGGGGAAGTGGATGAGGATGAGGATGAGGACAAGAAAGAGGATTAGAATTATAATGAGGATTACGATGGGAATGATGATTATGATGAGGATAGTGATTAGGATTAGGATGGGGATTTAGATTAGGATAAGTATGAGGATGAGGATGAGGATGATGATAGGATGGGGATGAGGATGAGGATGAGGATGAGGATGAGGACTAGGATGATGATGAGTAGGAGGATGAGGATGAGGATAGGATTAGGATTAGGATTAGGATGAGGATGAGGATGAGGATATGATGAGAATTAAGATTAGGATGAGTATTAGGATGCGGATGAGGACGAGGATGAGGACGAGGATGAGGAAGAGGATGAGGATAGGAAGAAGATTAGAATTATGACGATGATTAGGATGAGGATGATGATTACGATGACGATGAGGATGAAGAATAGGATAAGGATTTGGATTAGGATTAGGTTGAGTATATGGATGAGGATGAGGATGAAGAATAGGATCAGGATTTGGATTAGGATTAGGTTGAGTATATGGATGAGGATGAGGACAGGATGAGAATTAGGATTAGGACGAGGATTAGGACGAGGATGAGGATTAGGATGAGGATTACGATGAGCAAGAGGATGAAGATAGTATGAGGATGAGGATGAAGATGAGGATGAGGATAGGATTAGGATTAGAATTAGGATGAGAATGAGGAAGAGAAATAGGATAAAGGCGAGGATAGGAAGAGCATTAGGATTATGATGAGGATAAGGATGAGGATTAGTATTAATATTAGGACGAGGATTATGATTAGGATGAGAATGAGTATGAGGATGAGGATAAGGATATGATGAGTATTAGGATGAGGATGAGGATTAGGATGAGGATGAGGATGACAATGAAGATGGGGATTAGGATGAGGATGAGGATGAGTATGAGGATGACGATAGGATGAGGATGGCGATAGGATGAGTATTAGGATTAGGATGAGGATTAGGATGAGGATGATCATAAGGATGGGGGAAGAGAATGAGGATAAGGATGGGGGAAGAGGATAAGAATGAGAAGAGGAAGAGGATGAGGATTAGGATTAGTACTTGGATTAGGATTAGGTTTAGGAAGAGGATGAGGATGAGGATTAGGATCAGAATCAGGATGAGGATAGCATGAGGATTAGGAATAGTATGAGGATGAGGATGAGGATGAGGATAGGATGAGGATTATGATTAGGATGAGGATGAGGTGGAGCTTTAAGATGAGGATTAGGATGAACAAAAGGATGAGGATATGATGAGGTTGAGGATTAATATGAGGATGGTAAAGAGGATGTGGAGGAGGACAGGAAGATGATTAGGATTAGGATGAGGATTACGATCAGGATGAGGATTATGATTAGAAAGAGGATGAGGATGAGGATGAGGATAGGAAGAGGATTTGGATTATGATGAGGATGAGGATGAGGATTAGGACTTGGATTAGGACTAGGTTGAGTACGAGGATGAGGATGAGGACTGGGATCAGAATCAGGATGACGATAGCATGAGTATTAGGATTAGGAATAGTATGAGGATGAGGATGAGGATGAGGATGAGGATAGGATGAGAATTATGATTAGGATGAAGATGATGATTAGGATGAGGATGAGGATTGCGATGAGCAAGAGGGTGATGTTGAGGACAGGAAGAGGATTTGGATAAGGATGAGGATTATTATCAGGATGAGGATTATGATGAGGATGAGGATGAGGATGAGCATGAGCATAGGAAGAGGATTAGGATTATTATGAGGAACTGGATGAGGATAAGGAATTTGATGAGGATGAGGATTACGATTAGGACGTGGATTAGGATTAGGATGAGTATGAGTATGAGGATGAGGATAAGATGAGTATGAGGATGAGGATTAGGATGAGGATGAGGATGAGGATGAGGATGAGGATGAGCAAGAGGATGAGGATTAGGTTGAGGATTAGGATAGGAAGAGGATTAAGATTATGATGAGGATTAGGACTTGGATTAGGATTGGGTTGAGTATGAGGATTAGGATCGGAATCAGGATGATGATTAGGATCAGAATCAGGATGAGGATAGCATAAGTATTAGGATTAGGAATAGTATGAGGATGAGTATGAGGATAGGATGAGGATTATGATTAGGATGAGGATGAGGATGAGGATTAGGATGAGCAAGAGGATAAGGATATGATGAGGTTGAAGATTAAGATGAGGATAGGAAAGAGGAGGACAGGAAGAGGATTAGGATTAAGATGAGGATTAGGATGAGGATTATGATTAGGATGTGGATGAGGATGAGCATGAGCATAGGAAGAGGATTAGGATTATGATGAGGAATAGGATGAAGGTGAGTATTATGATAAGGATGTGGATGACGATTATGATTAGGACGGGGATTTGGATTAGGATGAGTATGAGGATGAGGATGAGGATAGGATGATGGATGAGGATTAGGATGAGGATGAGGCAGAGGATTAGGATAGGATGAGGATTAGGATGAGGATAAGGATGATGATTAGGATGAGGACTTGGATTAGGTTGAGTATGAGGATGAGGATGAGGATAAGGATGAGTATGAGGACGAGGATGAGGACGAGGACGAGGATGAGGACGAGGACGAGGATGAGGACGAGGACGAGGATGAGGACGAGGACGAGGATGAGGACGAGGACGAGGATGAGGACGAGGACGAGGATGAGGACGAGGACGAGGATGAGGACGAGGACGAGGATGAGGACGAGGACGAGGATGAGGACGAGGATGAGGATGACGATAAGCATGAGGTTAAGGATGAGGATTAGGATTAGGATGAGGATGAGGATGAGGATTATGATGAGGTTGAGGTGGAGGATTAGCATAGGAAGTGGATGAGGATTATGAAGAGGATTAGGATTATGATGAGGATGATGATGAGGGTTAAGATTAGGATGAGGATTAGGATATGGATGAGGATAGGATTAGGATTAAAATTAGGATGATTATGAGGATAGGTTTAGGATTAGGATGAGGATTAGGATGAGGATGAGGATGGGGAACAGGATGAGGACAGGAAGATGATTGGGATTAGGATGAGTATTAGGATCAGGTTGAGGATTATGATGAGGATGAAGATGAGGATGAGCATGATCATAGGTTGAGGATTAGGATTATGATGAGGAATAGGATGAGGATGAGGATGAGGAAGAGGATGGGATGAGGATGACGATGAGGATAAGATGAGGATGAGGATTAGGATAGGATGAGGATGAGGATAGGATGAGGATGAGCACGTGGATGAGGATGAGGATGAGCACGTGGACGAGGATTAGGATTAGGACTTGGATTAGGATTTGGTTGAGTATGAGGATGACAATGAGGATTTGGATCAAAATCAGGATGAGGATTAGGATTAGGAATAATAAGAGGATGAGGATGAGGATAGGATGAGGATTAGGATTAGGACGAGGATGCGGATTAGAAATAGTATGACGATGAGGATTAGGATTAGGATGTGGATGAGGATTTGGATTAGGATGAGGATGAGGAATATGATGAGGATGAGGATGAGGATTAGGATGAGGATGAGGATTATGATGAGGATGAGGATTAGGATTAGGACAAGGATTATGATTAGGATGAGTATGAGGATGAGGATATGGATATGATGAGGATTAGGATGAGGATGAGGATTATGATGAGGATGAGGATGAGGATAGGAGGAGGATTAGGATTTGCATGAGGATTTGGTTGAGGATGAGGAATATGATGAGGATTATTTTTAGGATGAGGATTAGGATTAGGATGAAGACAAGGATGAGGATAGGATGTGGAATAGGATTAGGATTAGGATTAGGATGAGGATGAGGATGAGGATGAGGATGAGGATGAGGATGTGGAAGAGGATGAGGATGGGGATGAGGACGAGGATGTGGATGCGGATTAGGATAAGGATGAGGATGAGGATGCGGATGAGAATGAGGATGAGGATGAGGATGAGGATGAGGATAGGATGAGGATGAGGATAGGATTGAGGATGAGGATGAGGATGAGGATGAGGATGAGGATGAGGATGAGGATTAGGATGATGATGAGGATAGGGATGAGGATAAGGATAAAGATGAGGATGATGATGAGGATGAGAATTAGGATTAGGATGAGGATGAGGACAAGGATGAGGTTAAGGATGAGGATTAGGATGAGGGTAACGATGAGGATTAGGATTAGGATGAGGATTAGGATCAGCAAGAGGATGAGGATGTTGAGGATGAGGATGAGGATTAGGATTAGGATTAGGATTAGGATACGGATGAGGATGAGGATGCGGATGAGGACGAGGTTGAGGATGGGGATGAGGATGAGGATGAATATGAGGAGGAGGATGAGGATGAGGATGAGGATGCGGATGAGGATGAGGATGAGGATTAGTAGGAGGAGGAGGATGAGGATGAATATGACGATGAGGATGTGGATAGGAAGAGGATTAGGATTAGGATGATTATTAGGATGAGGATAGGATGAGGATGAGGATGAGGATGAGGATGTGCATAGGATGAGGATTAGGATGAGGATTACGATGAGCAAGAGGATGAGGATAAGGATAGGAGGAGGATAGGATGAGGATTAGGATGCGGATGAGGACAAGATGAGGATTAGGATGAGGATTACGATGAGCAAGAGGATGAGGATAAGGATAGGAGGAGGATAGGATGAGGATTAGGATGAGGATGAGGATGAGGATGAGGATGAGGATGAGGATGAGGATGAGGATGAGGATGAGGATGAGGATGAGGATGAGGATGAGGATGAGGATGAGGATGAGGATGAGGATGAGGATGAGGATGAGGATGAGGATGAGGATGAGGATGAGGATGAGGATGAGGATGAGGATGAGGATGAGGATGAGGATGAGGATGAGGATGAGGATGAGGATGAGGATGAGGATGAGGATGAGGATGAGGATGAGGATGAGGATGAGGATGAGGATGAGGATGAGGATGAGGATGAGGATGAGGATGAGGATGAGGATGAGGATGAGGATGAGGATGAGGATGAGGATGAGGATGAGGATGAGGATGAGGATGAGGATGAGGATGAGGATGAGGATGAGGATGAGGATGAGGATGAGGATGAGGATGATGATGAGGATGAGGAGAAGATGAGGATTAGGATGAGGATGAGGATGAGGATGAGGACAAGATGAGGATTAGGATGAGGATTATGATGTGCAAGAGGATGATGATAAGGTTAGGAGGAAGATTAAGATTAGGATTAGGATGAGGATGAGGATGAGTATGAGGATGAGGATGATGATGATGATGAGGATGATGATAGGATGAGGATTAGGATTAAGATGAGGATTAGGATTAGTATTAGGATGATGAGGATGAGTATTTGGATGAGGACGAGGATGAGAATAGGATGAGGATTAGGATTAGGATGTGGATCAGGATGAGGATGAGGATTGGGATGAGGATGAGGATTGGGTAGGGGATGAGGGTGAGTATGAGGATAGGATTAGGATAAGGATGTGGATTATGATGACGATTAGGATGAGGATTAGGATTAGGATGAGTATGAGGGTGAGGATTAGGATAGGACAAGGATTAGGATTAGGAGGAGGATTAGGCTAAGGATTAGTTTAAGGATGAGGATGAGGATATGATTAGAATTAGAATTAGAATGAGGATGAGGATGATGATAGGATGAGGATTAGAATTAGGATGAGGATTATGATGAGGATTAGGATGAGGATAAGGATGAGGATGAGGATGAGGAAAGGATCAGGATTAGGATTACGGTTAGGATGAGGATTATGATGAGGATGAGGATCAGGATAAGGATTAGGATGAGGATGAGGATTGGGAAGGGGATGAGGGTGAGGATGAGGATATGAAGAGGATTAGGATTAGGATGAGGATTAGGATGAGGATGTGGATTATGATGACGATTAGGATGAGGATTAGGATTAGGATGAGTATGAGAGTGACGATGAGGATAGGACGAGGATGAGGTTTAGGATTAGGATTAGGATGAGGATTAGGATAAGGAAGAGGATGAGGATGGTGAAGAGGATGAGGATGAGGATGAGGATAGGAAGTGGATAAGGATTGGAATGAGGATTAGGATGTAGACAAGGACGAGGGTTAGAATTAGGATGAGGATTAGGATTAGGATGAGGATTAGGATTAGGATGATGACGAGGACGAGGGTTAGGATTAGGATTAGGATTACGATGAGGATGAGGTTGAGGATATGATTAGGATTAGGATTAGGATGAGGATGAGTATGAGGATAGGATGAGCATTAGGATTTGGATGAGGATTTGGATGAGGATGAGGATGAGGAAGAGGATGAGGATGAGAGATAGGATATGGTTTAGGATTAGGATTAGGATTTGGACGATGACGAGGATGAGGATGAGGATGGAGATGAGGATTAAGTTTAGGATGACGAATAGGATGAGGGTTAGGATTAGGATGAGGATAGGTTGAGGATGAGGATCAAGACGAGGATGAGGATGACGATGAGGAAGAGGATAAAGATGAGGATGAGATGAGGATGAGATGAGGATGAGGATTAGGATAAGGATGAGGATAAGATGAGGATTAGAGGAAGAGGATGAGGATGAGAGATACGACGAGGATTAGGATTAGGGTGGATGAGGATTAGGATATGATTAGGATTAGGATTAGGATGATGATGTGGATTAGGATTAAGATGAGGATTAGGATGAGGATGAGCATGAGGATATGATTAGGATTAGGATGAAGATGAGGATAGGATTAAGATTTATATTAGGATGAGTATAAGGATAGGATGAGGATTATGATTAAGATGAGGAATATGATGAGGATGGGGAAGAGATTCAAGATGAAGATGAGGATAGGAGGAGGATTAGGATTAGGATGAGGATAGGAATAGGATGAGGATGAGGATGAGGATTA
>NW_017725603.1:0-6676 GCF_001865875.1 Lupinus angustifolius
ATGATGATAGGATGAGGATTAGGATTAGGATGAGGATTAGGATGAGGATTAGGATGATGAGGATGAGGATGACGATGAGGATAAAGATGAGGATGAGGATTAGGATGAGGATTAGGATGAGGATGTGGATTATGATGACGATTAGGATGAGGATTAGGATTAGGATGAGTATGAGAGTGACGATGAGGATAGGACGAGGATGAGGTTTAGGATTAGGATTAGGATGAGGATTAGGATAAGGAAGAGGATGAGGATGGTGAAGAGGATGAGGATGAGGATGAGGATAGGAAGTGGATAAGGATTGGAATGAGGATTAGGATGTAGACAAGGACGAGGGTTAGAATTAGGATGAGGATTAGGATTAGGATGAGGATTAGGATTAGGATGATGACGAGGACGAGGGTTAGGATTAGGATTAGGATTACGATGAGGATGAGGTTGAGGATATGATTAGGATTAGGATTAGGATGAGGATGAGTATGAGGATAGGATGAGCATTAGGATTTGGATGAGGATTTGGATGAGGATGAGGATGAGGAAGAGGATGAGGATGAGAGATAGGATATGGTTTAGGATTAGGATTAGGATTTGGACGATGACGAGGATGAGGATGAGGATGGAGATGAGGATTAAGTTTAGGATGACGAATAGGATGAGGGTTAGGATTAGGATGAGGATGAGGATAGGTTGAGGATGAGGATCAAGACGAGGATGAGGATGACGATGAGGAAGAGGATAAAGATGAGGATGAGATGAGGATGAGGATTAGGATAAGGATGAGGCTAAGATGAGGATTAGAGGAAGAGGATGAGGATGAGAGATACGACGAGGATTAGGATTAGGTTGGATGAGGATTAGGATATGATTAGGATTAGGATTATGATGATGATGTGGATTAGGATTAAGATGAGGATTAGGATGAGGATGAGCATGAGGATATGATTAGGATTAGGATGAAGATGAGGATAGGATTAAGATTTATATTAGGATGAGTATAAGGATAGGATGAGGATTATGATTAAGATGAGGAATATGATGAGGATGGGGAAGAGATTCAAGATGAAGATGAGGATAGGAGGAGGATTAGGATTAGGATGAGGATAGGAATAGGATGAGGATGAGGATGAGGATTAGGTGAGGATGAGGATTAGGATGAGGATGAGGATTAGGATGAGGGTTAGGAAGAGGATGGAGATGAGAGATAGGATGAGAATTAGGATTAGGGCAAGGATTAGGATGAGGCTGAGGATTAGGATGAGGATTAGGATTAAGATGAGTGTGAGGGTGAGGATGAGGATAGGACGATGATTAGGATTAGGAAGAGGATTAGGATTAAGATGAGGACCAGGATAGGATTAGGATTAGGATTAGGATTGGGATTAGGATGAGGATAGGATGAGGATTAGGATTAGGATCAGGATTAGGGTGAGCAAGATGATGAGGATGAGGAGGAGGATGAGGTAGGAAGAGAATTAGGATTAGGATGACGATTAGGATTAGGATGAGGATGAGGACGAGGGTTAGGATTAGGATGAGGATATGATTAGGATTAGGATTAGGATAAGGATAGGATTAGAATTAGGATTACTATGAAGATTAGGATTAGGACGAGGACGAGGATTAGGAAGAGGATGAGGATGAGCGATATGATGAGGATTAAGATTAGGGTAAGGATTACGATTAGGATGAGGATTAGGATGAGAATTAGGATGAGGATGAGGATTAGGATTAGGTTGAGGATTACGATGAGGATGAGGATAGGATGAGGTTGAGGATGAGGATGAGGATAGGATGAGGATAATGATTAGGATGAGGGTGAGGAGTATGATTAGGATGAAGATGAAGTTTAGTATTTGGATTAGGATTAGGATTAGGATGAAGATTAAGATTAATATGAGGTTAAGGATGAGCAAGAGGATAAAGATAGGATGATGATTACAATTAGGATGAGGATGAGGATTAGGATGAGGATGAGATTTGCATGAGGATAAGGATTAGGAGGATGGTTTGGATGAGGATGAGGAGGATGGTTTGGATGAGGATGAGGATTAAGATTTCGATGAGGATTAGGATGAGCAGGAGCAAGAGGATGAGTATAGGATTAAGATGAGGACTAGGATGAGGATTAGGATTAGGATGAGGATGAGGATAACGATGACGATGAGGATGAGGATAGGACGAGGATTGGAATTAGGGTAAGGGTTAGGATTATGATGAGGATTAGGATCAGCATGAGGATGTGCATGAGGTTGAGGATGAGGATAAGGATAGGATTCGGATGAGGATTAGGATTAGGATGAGGATATAATTAAGATTAGGATGAGGATGAGAATAGGAAGAGGATTAGGATTAGGTTCAGGATTAGGATAAGGATTCGGTTGACAATTAGAATGAGTATGAGGATGCGAACGACGATGAGGATGAAGATGAGGATGAGGATGAGGAATGAATTAGAACTTGGACGAGGATAACGGTGAGGATGAGGATTAGGATGAGGATGAGGATTAGGATGAGGATGGGGATTAGGATTAGGATTAGGATTAGGATGAGGATGAGGAATAGGATTAGGATGAGGATTAAAAGGACGATGATGATGAGGATGAGGAGAGGATGAGAATTAGGATTAGTTTAAGAACTAGGATTAGGATGATGATGAGGATGAGGATGAGGATGAGGATGAGGATGAGGATGAGGATGAGGATGAGGAAGAGGAATAGGATTAGGATTAGTATAAGGATGAGGATGAGGTTAGCATGAGGATTAGGATAAGGATTAGGATGAGGATGAGGATACGATTAGCATTAGGATGAGGATTAGGTTGAGGATGAGGATGAGGATGAGGATGAGGATTAGGATGAGAATGAGGATTAGGTTGAGTAGTAGGATGAGGACTATGATATGATAGGATGAGGATTTGGATGATAATGAGGCTAACGATGAGGATGATGATGAGGATTAGGATTAGGATGAGGATTAAGATTAGGATGAAGATTAGGATGAGGATTAGGATTAGGATTAGGGTGAGTATGAGGATGAGGATAAGGATAGGTTGAGGATTAGGATTAGGATGAGGATGAGGATTAGGATTAGGATAAGGATTAGGATGAGGATATGATGAGGATTAGGATGGGGATCAGGATGAGGTTGAGTATGAGGATTGGATGAGGATTAGGATTAGGATGAGGAGTAGGATGAGGATGAGGATAAGGATTAGGATGAGGATGAGGATTGGAATGAGGATGAGGATGAGGATGAGAAAGAGGATGAGGATAGGATGAGGATTAGGATTAGGATGAAGACGAAGACGAAGATTAGGATTAGGATTAGGATGAGCATGATGGTGAGGATGAAGATGAGGATAGGATTAGGATGAGGATCAGGATTAGTATGAGGATTAGGATTAGGATTAGGATATGATTAGGATAGGATGAGGATTAGGATGAGGATTAAGATTAGGATGAGGATTAGGATTAGGATGAGTTTTAGGATGAAAATGAGGATAAGATGAGGATTAGGATGGGGATTAGGATTAGGATGAGGATTAGGATGAGCAAGAGGATTAGAATGAGATGAGGATTAAAATTAGGAAGAGGACATTAGGATTAAGATTAGGTCTAGGACGAGGATGAGGGTGAGGATGAGCTTGAGGATGAGGATGAGGATGAGGATGAAGATTTGTATGAGGATGATGATGAGGATGAGGATGAGAATGAGGATGAGGAGGAGGATGAGCATGAGGATGAGGATAGGATGAGGATTAAAATAAGGATCAGAATGAGGATGAGGATGAGGATGAGGATAGGATTAGAATTAGGATGAGGATCAGGGTGAGGATGAGGATTAGGGTGAGAATGAGGATGAGGATGAGGATTAGGATGAGAATGAGGATTAGGATGAGGACTAGGTTGAGGATTAGGATTAGGATGAGGATGAGGATTAGGATGATGATGAAGATAACGATGAGGATGACGATGAGGATGAGGTTGAGTATGAGGATTGGATGAGGATTAGGATTAGGATGAGGATTAGGATTATGAAGAGGATTTAGATTAGGATGAGGATAAGGATGATGATTAGGATTAGGATGAGTATTAGGATAAGTATGAGGATGAGGAGGAGGATAGGATGAGGAGGAGGATTAGGATGAGCATGAGGATGAGCAAGATGATAAGGATATGATGAGGATTAGGATTAGGATAAGGATGAGGATGACGATTAGGATGAGGATCAAGATAGGATGAGGATTAGGATGGGGATGAGGATGATGATGAGGATGAGCATGAGGTTGAGGATGAGGTTGAGTTTAGGATTAGGATGAGGATTAGGATTAGGATGAGGATTAGGATTAAGACGAGGATTATGATGAGGATTAGGTCGAGGATGAGGATTAGGATGAGGATAAGGATAAGGATAAGGATGAGGATCGGAATGAGGATGAGGATGCAAAAGAGGATGAGGATAGGATGAGGATTAGGATTAGGATGAAGACGAAGATTAGGATTAGGATTAGGATGAGGATTAGCATGAGGGTGGGGATGAAGATGAGGGTAGGATTATGATGAGGATTAGCTTGAGGGTGGGGATGAAGATGAGGATAGGATTAGGATGAGGATAGGATTAGGATAGGATGAGGATTAGTATGAGGATTAAGATTAGGATGAGGATTAGGATTAGGATGAGTTTTAGGATGAGGATGAGGATAGGATGAGGATGAGGATGAAGATAAGGATAAGGATAAGGATTAGGATGAGGATGGGGATTAGGATGAGGATGAGGATGAGGATGTGGATTAGGATGAGGATGAGGATGAGGATATGATTAGAATCAGGATTAGGATTAGGATAAGGATGAAGATGTGGATGAAGGTGAGGATAGGATTAGAATTAAGATGAGGATTAGGATGAGGATGAGGATGAGGATTAGGATGAGGATTACATTAGGATGAGGATAGGATGAGTATAGGATAGGATGAGGATTAGAATTAGGATGCGGATGAGGATGAGGATGAGGATGAGGATGAGGATGAGGAAGAGGATGAGGATAGGATGAGGATTAGGATAAGGATGGAAGACGAAGACGAAGATTAGGATTAGGATTAGGATAAGGATGAAGATGAGGATGAAGGTGAGGATAGGATTAGAATTAAGATGAGGATTAGGATGAGGATAGGATGAGGATTAGAATTAAGAAGCGGATGAGGATAAGGATGATGATGAGGATGAGGATGAGGATGATGATGAGGATGACGATGAGGATGAGAAAGAGGATGAGGAAGAGGATTAGGATGAGGACGAGGTTTAGGATGAGGACGAGGTTTAGGATGAGGATTAGGGTGAAGATGAGGATTAGGATGAGGATGAGGATGAGGAATAGGATGAGGATGAGGATGAGAATGAGGATTAGGATGAGTATTAGGATTAGGATGAGGATATGATAGGATGAGGATGAGGATTAGGATGAGGACTAGTATGAGGATTAGGATTAGGATGAGGATGAGGATTAGGATGATGATGAGGATAACGATGAGGGTGACGATGAGGATGAGGTTGCGTATGAGGATTGGATGAGAATTAGGATTAGGATGAGGATTAGTATTTAGATTAGGATGAGTATGAGTATGAGGATGAGGATAGGATGAGGAGGAGGATGAGGATGAGGATGACGATGAGGATGGGAAAGAGGATAAGGATAGGATGAGGATTAGCATTAGGATAAGGATGAGGATTAGGATGAGGAAAAGGATTAGGATGAGGATAGGATGAGGATTAGGATGGGGATGAGAATGAGGATAAGGTTAAGTATGAGGATTGGATGAGGATTAGGATTAAGATTAGTATTACAATGAGGATGAACATTAGGCTGAGGATAAGGATTAGGATGAGGATGAGGATTGGAATGAGGATGAGGATGAGGATGAGAAAGAGGACGAGGATAGGATGAGGATTAGGATTAGGATGAAGACGAATGATGGGGATTATGATGGGGATGAGGATAAGATGAGGATTATGATGGGGATGAGGATTACAATTAGGAAGAGGATTAGGATGAGGATGAGGATAAGGATGAGGATGAGGATAAGGATGAGGATGAGGATAAGGATGAGGATGAGGATAAGGATGAGGATGAGGATAAGGATGAGGATGAGGATAAGGATGAGGATGAGGATAAGGATGAGGATGAGGATAAGGATGAGGATGAGGATAAGGATGAGGATGAGGATGAGGACGAGGATAGGGTGAGGATGAGTATGAGGATGAGGATAAGGATGAAGATGAGGATGAGGATGAGGATGAGGATGAGGATGAGGATGAGGATGAGGATGAGGATGAGGATGAGGATGAGGATGACGTTGAGGATGAGGAAGAGGATGGGGATGAGGATTAGGATGACGATCAACATGAGGATTAGGATGAGGAGGAGGGTTTGCATGAGGATGAGGATTAAGATGTGGATGCGCATGAGCAAGAGGATGAGTATTAGGATGAGGATGAGGATTAGGATGAGCATGAACAAGAAAATGAGTATTAGGATGAGGATTAGGATTAGGATGAGGATTAGTATTAGGATGAGGATAGGATGAGGATGAGGATTAGGATGAGGATGTGGATTAGTATTAGGATGTAGGATATGAAAGTGTGCATGTCAAGAGGAACACTTTGGAAAGCTCTCCTTGAAC
>NW_017725604.1:0-1518 GCF_001865875.1 Lupinus angustifolius
CCTTCTAGGTGTATTGTAACCACTGATACCTAACAGGATAGGATAGGATGAGGATGAGGATTAGGATGAAGACTAGGATTAGGATTAGGATTAGGAATAGGATGAGGAGGATGATTAGGATCAGGATGGGGATGAGCGTAACGATGACGATGATGATGAGGACAAGGGGATTAGGAAGAGGATTAGGATGAGGATTAGGATGAGGATTAGGATTAGGATGAGGATTAGGATGAGGATGAGGATGAGGATAAACATGAGGTTGAGGATGAGGATAAGGATAGGATTAGGATGAGGATGACGATATGATTAGGATTAGGATTAGGATAGGATGAAGATGAGGATAGGATGAGGATTAGGATTACGGTAAGGATTAGGATTAGGATTAGGATCCGGATGAGGATTAGAATAAGTATGAGGATGCGGGCGACGATCATGATGAAAATGGGGATGAGGATGAGGAAAGGATTAGAATTTGGATGAGGATTAGGGTGAGGATGAGGATTAGGATTCGGATGAGGATTCGGATGAGGATTAGGATTAGGATGAGGATAGGATAGGATACGAATGAGGATTAGGATGAGGACTAGGATGAGGATTAGGATTAGGATTAGAATTAGAATTAGGATGAGGATTAGGGTGAGGATGAGGATTAGGATGAGGATGAGGATTAGAATGAGAATGAGGATTAGGATGAGGATAAGGACTAGGATGAGGATAGGATGAGGAGGAGGATGAGGATGAGGATGACGATGAGGATGGGAAAGAGGATAAGGATAGGATGAGGATTAGCATTAGGATAAGGATGAGGAAAAGGATTAGGATGAGGATAGGATGAGGATTAGGATGGGGATGAGAATGAGGATAAGGTTAAGTATGAGGATTGGATGAGGATTAGGATTAGGATGAGGATTAGGATTAAGATGAGTATTACAATGAGGATGAACATTAGGATGAGGATAAGGATTAGGATGAGGATGAGGATTGGAATGAGGATGAGGATGAGAAAGAGGACGAGGATAGGATGAGAATTAGGATTAGGATGAAGACGAAGACGAAGATTAGGATTAGGATTAGGATGAGGATGAGCATGAGGGTGAGGATGAAGATAAGGAAAGGATTAGGATGAGGATTAGGATTAGTATGAGGATTAGGATTAGGATGAGGATAGGATTAGGATAGGATGAGGACTAGGATGGGAATTAAGATTAGGATGAGGATTAGGATTATGATGAGTTTTAGGAGAAGGATGAGGATAAGATGAGGATTATGATGGGGATGAGGATTACAATTAGGAAGAGGATTAGGATGAGGATGAGGATGAGAATGAGGAAGATGATTTCAATAATTATGAGGATTTGGATGAGGATGAGGATGAGGATGAGGATAGGATGAGGATGAGGATGAGGACGAGGATAGGGTGAGGATGAGTATAAGGATGAGGATGAGGATGAGGATGAGGATGAGGATGAGGATGAGGATGAGGATGAGGATGAGGATGAGGATGAGGATGAGGATGAG
>NW_017725605.1:0-655 GCF_001865875.1 Lupinus angustifolius
CTCATCTTCATCCTCATCCTCATCTTCATCCGCATCCTATATTCATCCTATCCTCATCCTCCTCCTCTTCCTCCTCCGCTTCCTTATCCTTATCCTATCCTCATCCTATCCTAATCTACATTCTCGTCGTCATTCTATCCTCATCCCCATCCTCTTCCTCATCCTATCCTCATCCTCATCCTCCTTCTCGTCCTCAGCCTATCCTCCACCTCATCCTCTTCCTCATCCTCATCCTCCTCCTCATCCTATCCTTATCCTCATCCGCGTCCTCATCCTCATCCTCATCCCCATCCTCATTCTACTACTCATCCTATCCTCATCCAATCCTCATCCTCATTCTTGTCCTAATCCTATCGTTGTCCTCATCCTCATCCTCATCCTATCCTCATTCTCATTCTCATTCTCGTCCGCATCCTATCGTCATGCTATCCTCATCCTCATTCTCGTCCTCATCCTATCCTCATCCCCTTCTTCATCCTCATCCTCGTCCTCATCCTATCCACCTCATCATCCTCATCCTCATCCTCATCCTATTCTCATCCTCTTCCCATCCTCATCCTCGTCCTCATCCTATCCTCATTCTCATTCTCGTCCGCATCTCATCCTCATCCTCATTCTCGTCCTCATCATATCCTCTTCCTCATCCTCATCCTAT
>NW_017725606.1:0-88981 GCF_001865875.1 Lupinus angustifolius
TTCATTTTAAACTTGTATTATTTATGAATACCCATACGTGTGGTATTATTTCATTTTAAACTTGTATTATTTATGAATACCCATACGTGAAGTGTGTATGAATGAATATTTAACAAATTTTTAATTTTAATTATATATTTATAAATATAATATATAAAAAATAAGATATTTATATGATAAATTATATAATGATATGAGAAAATACTTTATGCATATATATAATAAATATATATATAGATGGTAACACTAAATGTAAAAAAGAGAAAGATAAAACTTGAGTTGAGCACTCGGAAGTCCTAAAATGTAGAAAACAAGGTCCTAAGTGTTGTAACAGATTAGTTTTAAATGTGATTGGATAACACTTTTTGTTAATCTTTAATGATCCCAAAGTGTAGAAAGACGCTCCTGTTTTACTTTCACACTCCACTACCCATTTCGCACGTTCCTCATAACTTAAGCCTCTATCTTAGTTTGAGAGAAAAAGATGTATACATTAATAATATAAAAGTTTTTAAAAGTGTCATGTTATTTATTATTTATTTTTAATTATTATTGTATTTTAAAAAACTAATCCAAATAAAAGGTAAATGATATACTAACTGTATATAAATATTTAAATTATCAGTGTATGAGACATTAAGCTCATGTGTTTTTTAATGTTTTTATGATTACTATACACATTTCTATCTAGTGAATGGTGTTTATTTATTATTTATATTTTTTTAGTATTATTAAGAGTATTTTCTATATTTTTTGGTAATAAATTAATTATTTTTAGGATTCATCATTATCTCTTCTAATAAGTATCACTTATATGAATTAAACTTTTAACATTGGGGATCGAGTATGATCTTACAATACTAGACCGGTGTCTCATTAGTTATTATTTATATTTAAAAGTTAATAATAACTAATATATATTACTTTTAATTAACACATTAAATGATTAAAGATAATTTAATAGTATAAAACTTTGAAAAAGATTAATATAAGAGTTATTTACTATTTTATTATAACATTTTATATTTTATTATAATTAATGATTAAATATAAATAATATAAAATTAATATTATGATGAATATAATATATGTAACTCTTTATATAAAGAGCATACCTCATAGAGTATTTCCCATCTTTTTATAGCTTTTATACATAAACAATAACATGTAAATTTTTAAATAAAATAAGAGTATCACATTTATATATTATCAATCATTCTAATAAAAAATGTACGAAATAATCATTATATTATCTATATTTATATTTAATTATTATTGATTTTTTAAAAACTGAAAAAATATAATGTATGTATATAAATATTTACAGTAACACTATATAAATTTTATATTCTTTAAAGACATATATATATATATATATATATATATATATATATATATAATCATAATACCATTCACCAAACTTAATTAGAGTATAAAAGATAATCAATTATAAACCGGATCTGATATAATTACAGTATATAAAACTCATACATTTTTTATTCTCTTAATATAATTTTGAATTCAATCTCACTAATTCAAACAACGTTCAAATTTCAGAACTCAAACTTCTTCTCCCTCCTCCGTTCCTTCAACCACCGCCGTTTCGCTGACAATGACGGACGCCGCCGCCGTAGTCCAAAACCGACGCCTCAGTATAATCGACGTTTCCTCCGCCGACGATTCCCTCATCCTTCCCCTCTCTACACTCTCAGGTCAATTGAATCAAAACCTCACACTCATAACTCTTCATTCAAATTCAACCTACTCAATTTTTTTTGTTTTTGATCTAACTTTTTTTTATTATCTTTTTTGTGTTTTCAGAAAATGAAGAACAATTAGATATTTTCTACACTCCGAATTCCAAAATGTTTGAGGATGCTACTACCAAATTTGAACACTGGGATCGGAAACTTAATTCAAACGAAACAACACCGTCTGAAAGAGAAAACCCTAAGAAAAATACTAAGTGTAACTTGCGTAAAAGTTTAGCTTGGGACACTGCTTTTTTCACTAATGCTGGTACCTTTCTTTTGAATTATGTGTGTCATTGTTATCTAAAGGTATCCATTTTTTGCTACTGATCGGAGAAATGTAGCCGATGTGGTTGTAATTGTGGTTGCTACGAAGTTGTGGGGACTATTAAAAACATAAACTGCAGCCTCAACTATCGGTGTTGTTAAGATAAGTCTCACATCGTCAATATGACCGAGCTAATGCTTACATGGATTAGATAACCCTCACAACTATGGGCTAGCTTTTGGGGCTGCTTCTAGCCACTCTAATATGGTATTAGAGCCTGACCCTTCCGACAAAGCATTGGTCTAGTAGTGTAAGGTCTCGCTATATCTCCATAAAGACCAAAAGGTCAATGGTTCGATTCTTGGGAGCGACACTTGTTGGGAGGGACAACAATGCACCGCGAAAGAAATTAGTTTCTTACTCATAGGGTGAGGGGATACCCTTGGTAGTATACAAAAAAGAGTCTGATCCTCCTGATCAGTCCTGCAAATTTCATGCTCTCTAGATGTCCACTCGTGGGTGTTAGCTTTTGGGTTGAGTTAGGTCCGCCCATTCGGGTAGGTGTGGACCCAATTCAAGATCTTTCACCAGGTTAATGTTGTATGAATTGATGGTCAATGGCATATATTTGTTTAACATGTAGAACTTAGGTTTAAATGGTTAACCCTCCAATACACATGGGAAGCCACAAATTTATACATCATCAGCCAGGTGTAAATAGTGTAGTATATAGGGGTTGGTTTGTTAAATAGGATGTTGATTATGTATGAGTGCAAGTTAAAGTTACAATTGTGTTTGATGTGATTCATGTGTTACTCCAGGGGTTTTGGATGCTGAGGAGTTGTCTAGTATAATTGAAGGTGTTGAGAAGGATGAAAAGCGTGAAAATGAAGAGGATATGTACAAGTCATGTGATTCAATCTCTACACTAGGAAGTGATAGCTTGACCTTTGATGAAAGTGTGGAGGGCGATTTATTTGAAGATATAAGAGCTTCTATTCAGAAATCTTGCAAAAAATCCAAACTTGCAAGTGATCACTGCAAATTACCTTCAGGGATATCGGGTTTACAAATTGATAGCTGTAAGTCTCCGTTGTTGCACTCTCAACTTAGGTGTTTTGGCTTATTTGATGCAGATGTCTCTGCATTTAGCATATTTACAATCTATTTATTTACCTTGCCATATTTATAATTATAATCTATTTCTTTACCTTGCCATGTAGAATTTTGTGAACTATGAAATAAAAAAAGGATTTGTTTTTAAAAATATGAACATGGGAATAAATGTGGTGATTGTATGGAATAAAAAATATGATCGAAATATGTTGGTTCGATTCTATGTCACATAATTATTATCTAAAAGTGATTTGAGTTCTTGATAGAAGTTGGTTCTTGGTGATGAGGCATACAATAACCTTTTGAAATGCTCTTTTTCTCTTGCCGATTTGCACTTGTTGAGAAGTTTAAGAATTAGTAGGTTGGATTTTATTTATTCTACTCTGCTTATATTCTGGATTTCTGGTAAACTGATTTATCCTCAATTAGACAATTTAATGATCTCTTGCTCCTATTTTTCAGCTTCAAAAAAGGTTGGCATGCCTTCTCGCAACAAGGTACATTGCTTCAGTCAGAAACTAAGAAATTACTGTCATATATATGTTTGGAATTGGATGGTTCCTTCTTATCCAAATAATACATAAAGAAAAATGTCGACAGTGCCCCCTAATGGGTTGGTTCAGTTGTCTCACATCTCTTGAAACTGACTTAAATTCCACTTGTAGCTCTTTGATGTTGGGACATATCTAGGTCCCCGAAGTAACCCCATGGCTAAGGCGCCTAATATAAATTCTGGACATAGGGGCCATGACATGGTGGTGAAAATAGGCGCAATGTTTTCTGTTTGAAATAGTGATTTAACCTAAATGTTTTTCATTTTTGTAAAAAAAATCAGCAATACTTTTCTATTGATTTTAGATGAAAGCACAACCCACTTCTAAGATTCCAACTCCAAGTGCTGGCATGCAAGGATTAGGGAAGATGACAAAGAGGAATCCTATTGTTCCACAACTTCCACAGGTAACTAAAGAAAACCATTAGAAATCAGAAGTCATGAAATGAAGTTTGACTGACAATAACAATACCTGACTAATTTATTTTTATTTTTAAGAAGCCGGTTGCTATGAGGAGAGAGTCATCTATTTCAAGGCAATCAAAGGTAGCAGGAAAGTCTAGTTTAAGTTCAAGCTCAAACTCAAGTTCAATAATATCAGCCAAGAAAGTGTCAATTGGTGATATACATGACAAAAATGAAAAGGACAAGGCAAAACGAATAATTGGTGGTCAGAATTTTTGCTTCAACATGATTTTATTTTTAACTTACTCTTTGGCATAAGACTTGAATTTCTCTGAGCTGTAGTTAACTTCTAGTTTTATTTGACTTCTTCAGGTAGAGTTAGTTCAATGTCAAAAGCATCTGTTATTGGAGGTTCCCGAGTTAATGTGCCTAAGCCCACACCACCAGCCAAATCCCCTTCAGGGCCATCAGTATCAACCAAGACAAAATCAACAACTTTCTCACCTTCTGCTAACAATTCATCTGTCGGCAAATCTCCTTCCAATTCCATCAAAAGAAAAGTTGGCACTGGAACTTTAAAGCTACCCTCATCTATCTCAACTGTCAGAACACCATCAAGAATTGCTTCAAGCAATAAAATTGACACTGGGAATTCTAGTCTCTCACGCTTGACGCCTGTCACCAAACTCTCTTCTAGTATTTCACCCACCAGTTCTGTCAGTGACTGGTCTTCGGAGTTATCGTCATCAACTTTTATGACTAATCATATGTGTGATAGCTCAAGGACCAGCATTGATAGTTGCTCTAGCAGAAAAATCTTATCAGACAATGAGGCTGATCAAGGTACAAATTCTCAGGTCCTTCAGAGCAATAGCTTAGAAGGGCAGGAAATTACTGGGTTTATCAGTCAAACTGCAAGGAATTCTCCTGGAGGAACGGTTCTTCCTCCAGCTCGTGTGAAACCTTCAGGCCTTCGATTACCTTCACCCAAGATTGGCTTCTTTGATGGGGTAAGTTTTGCCCTTGTTTATATCTGATTTATTTTGAAATGAAGTTTCATAGTGGCTTAATGCTATTTCTTAAAGTTTAGAGATTCTGTATCATTATGGCTTTTGTCACAGCTTAAAATCTATGTATTTACTTTTCTAGCTGCAATTTTTTTCCATTTCTTTCTTCATCTATCCATTACACTGTATTTGTTGAATTAGTGTCATAATGTTATGCAGGTCAAATCTTCTGTGCGCACTCCACGCGGGGCGACGCAACCACACCCGGTTGTACCTCGTGGCTTGCGAAAACATGGAGTAGGAAGTCCAAGTAAATGCCAAAACAAAGCAAAGCTTGGAAAGCTGCAAGCAGTTAGATCCATTGTGTCAATTGAGTCCCGAAAACCCAATAATGAGCAAGTAAACGATTTGCATCCACTTAACGGTGTCAATGACCAGGAAAGTGCTCAATACGGCAATCAAGTTGATTGTTTGAGCAAACAAGTCGGACTTATGGACATAAATTTTGAGAAGGGGGAAAAGTTGAACGGTGATTCTCTTTTTTTCTCTCAGCCTGATATCAGCTTCGAAGATAAATCCAATGAGCTAGTGATATCAAGTCACAAAGAGCTATTGAAGAATTCATCAACTCCATGTCTATCTATTTCCCCTACCAGCTTCGATATGGCAGCTTCAATACGGACACCTTTAGCTGTCAAAGATTCCTTTTACAATATGGATGAGAGTGTTTTTACAGAATCCGCAGTGCCGGAGGTAAAACTGACCAACTTGGCTATAGTCGAGAGCATTATGGAAGAAAACAACTGAGGTGAGTTATTGAAGTAGAACTATATATTCTTAGAATTTGTTGTTTTGTGCCAAAAGTGTAACTAAAGGAGTATTGGATCTTGATGTGCTTTGTCCAAGACTCCAAGTCATGAATAGTAGCAAGTCTTTCATTTTGAAGGACACATGCTCTATAATGTAGTTGATTTTGATATGGGTGTTCTAGATTTCTTTCTATGTGGATTGTCTTGTATCCTTTTTTGGATTTTATGAAGGACGTGATGCTGTGTCTTAGTTGCCCATTATATTTCATTTTCTGCTTCTTACCAATGCCTTTTGGTTCAGCATTGTTGTATATACCCTTTCTTCAATCCCTTGGGAGGGGTAACCAAATACCTCGGAAGAAATTAATTCCTTACCAAAAAGGTGAAAAGATATCATTGGTAGTACAAAAAACAACAACCGTATAATCTGCTTGTAAATTTAGGCATGTTTGGGGTTGAAAATCTTGTGACAACAGCAAATCCGGTCCGGAGAAGAGGTTTGTTTTGCTCCCAATGATTTGTTTGCCTGGTTCAAGTGAAAGGTGATCAGTGATGATTAACCACACTCCATAAATACGCAGTTTTCCAGCTCATAGTTACAATGTTTCTTCTTTTAACCTATGTACTGCATACTATGGATTCGACTTACCACATTCTATGTACCAAGTTATAAAAGAAATCTTTGTAATAATAATGTAAAAATTGACGAAACATGTGGAGTACCAGACACCAAAACCGACACCACAAACCATGTAATTGAGTTCCCAGTAAATTGATTCTGACTCATCCACACCCACAATTGTATGTATGGAGAGAAAATTACACTCATGGAAATAACTACTGGACATTACACTGGGGTTAGCATTTCAATTATGCTGCTTTGTGAAAGTTGGTTTAATTTGCCACTATCATGCCATGAATTTGATCAATCATGCATTTTGAAATTGCTGTGTTTTCAAAGCCAATTATCTTTATGTTTTTTCAGCTAATTACTTAAGCCTAAATGGAGTAGAAAATTTAACCACTTGTAACTAGATTCGTCTACACTATGTGGCTTATTTAATTACTGCTTTCAGAACCACATGATAATTACCTTTAATTAATTTGGTGTTCCTTTCATTTCTATCATCTATGTAAAACCATCCCATTTTTTAAATCAAATATTCTATTTTCCTTCAGATTTATATTTCCATTATACTTGCACTTCGAAGTTTATTATTACTCATCTCAAAATATATTGATATATTTACATCCCTTAGTTTAAAAGGAGTTATGTGAAATACAACTAGTTCAAAACCCTAGTAAACAAATGAGTTTAATATCTATATATTATATTATCTGATGTGTGATACATATCTATTTCTCTATAAGATAGAAACATTTTATTCATTATAAAAATATATTATATTACATTTTGTATAATTACTACATAAACCCTTTCTTATATGAGAGATTGCGAGCTAAGAATAATAAATCATGACAAGTATTTGAAGCTGAACTTAACATTGATCTCATTACAAACCATAGTTGCTAAGATTCTAATCAAATGAAATTCAGCATAATAGCTATCAGAGATACAAAATTGTTCATAAAACTCATTGAATTCAATCTCATGAAGCAAAATTTATCACAGTTAAGATAAACTAGCAAAAAATATAGAGGTAAGTCATCCCATAAATTTAAGACCTTGGCTTCTCTTTCTTCTCCTTGAAGAGAGCCAAGAGAGATACACCAGACACTTTCACAACCTTGAATCTGACTCCGGGAATATCACCGACAGCATGACCTTTCCGTCCAAATCCAGCTATCAAGACTTCATCCTACAACACCATCACACAGCCCATATTAAACATTTGAATTCAATAGATTAGCAGATTTAAGAGTAGAGAAATGTAAAAGAAAACAGGAAAGACCATAGATGGAAGCATTTGGAAAAAAAGCTTATTCCGGCTTGAGATTTACTTATTTACATAACCATGTGAAATTTGCTAATGACATCACTATAAAGTATAAACTAGATAAAAATAAGCATTTGCAACTTCATTCTAAAAAACTTGTTGAATCAAGAGCTAGTTAAATTGTTTATCAAAACACACGCATAATGAATTTGAACACATTTGTAGATTTTACAGTGTATAGATGATAAGCAAAATAGCAAAGACTATATAATCAAGATCACTCACATTTTCTTCGATGTAGTTTAAACAACCATCATTTGGCACAAATGCAGCAATCTTCTTTCCATTTTTAATGAGTTGAACTCTGGCACATTTACGAATGGCAGAGTTGGGCTGCTTAGCCTCAATACCTCTGGCACATAGAACACCATAATAATTTGTTAACATCGGAAACTTCAATCGATCAAATATTTTTCAAAAATGATATAAATAATAAGTTAAACTGAACTTACATCTTTTCAAGAACAATACCCTTTGCATGGGATGAACCAGCAAAAGGCTTCTTCCATTCATTTCCGAGATGAGATTTCTTGTATGACTTGTCTGCCCACCTTTGCCTCCTACGGTGAGACTTCAGCTTGCGGGCAGCTCCCATTCCACGCGTCTTCCTGTAAAATCGATACACTAATAAGATTTAATTTTCAACATTTCATGTTATTATGTACATTAAAAACTAGCAGACCCTACACTTAGAAGAGCACAATTCAAAGAACAACAATGGAATAAGGAAATTACATTCCATTCATCTCAAAACCATGAATAGATAACGGAAGCTAGTGAGAGCTTATTTGAGCAAATGATCATAAGCTAACATAAATAGCTCATGAAAATATCTTATGACATTTTATAAGCTCTTTTCACCTTGCTCCAGTAAGCTTGCAATAAAAACTTCCAAAAATCAGCACTTTTAGCTTATTGAGCTATGTAATAAACACCAAATTAAGCTGCTTAATACAAATTCACCCGAAATTCAACAACAACAACAACAACAAATCCTTTATCCCACCAGGAGGAGTCAGCTATATATGGACCGAATGATGTTACAACACACTATCATAAATGTTGTTCATTAACTAAACATTGAGGTCCAAGTCCTTATTTATCATTGCCCATGTGGTTTTTCTCGGTCTCCCTCTACGAAGAGGACACTGGTGAATCTGTACACCGGTTAATGCAATATACAAGAAAAATATAATTTTTTTAATGTGGGAAGAAGCAATCAGAGAAGATTGAATTGCTACAATAAACCGAAGACAATATTAACTCCAACAACTCCACCATACCCAAGTACCCAACACAAGCCAATTATTACCATATTCACCAGCTTCATTTTTATAACAGATAAAAAATGATTTTTTTCCGACAAAAGGATCAAAATTGAGCTCAGAATTTAGAACCCTACATAGGCAATAATTCCCAAAGAGGAGTATAACATAATGAGTTTAAGAAAATGAAATTGTAAAGATAATTGGTGAACAATGTAGTGTAAATTTGAATTACCCCATGGTGATGTGTGATTATCTGGTCTTGAAGGAACTCTATGAAGATGGAGATTACCCAGTAGCCGCAATTCAAAACCCTAACCCTAGATATGGTGTGTCTTGTGTTTATATAGGCTCGGTCTTATGATTCTTATATTTCATTTTTATTTTTATGTTAACGTTCTATTGGGCTTACCCTTTCATTGATTTTAAGATTGATTTTTATTGAAGCCCATTGTTTCTTAAACATATTAAAGTATTTAAATACTCCACTAGATAGTTGAGTTTGAAAGTTGCAATTTAGAATATCTTTATGACTTCAGTTTTTGAGGAGAAAGAAGAAAAAAATAGAAGGTTCCATAACCATGAAATATATTTGGAAGATGGCTCCAAAGCCTTTGAGTACGAGTTGGAGTCATGTTAATTTGGGTTAGAATTGCCTAAGATGTATCGAGAAATTTTTTTATAAGTTAAGGTCCACCTATTTATCGAATGGGTTCTAATCGACTAAACTGGACAATTTTATTAGCTCTAACTAGAGAGATTTGATCATTGTTCATGTATATGAAAGTTTAGTTTTGTTGAAAGGCTTTGTATTTCATTTTGATAATTAATGTGTTAGTTTTCAATCATGGATTGGGAAACATATTGTAAAGTATATATGCCCCACAAGTGATACTACTAAGACATTTTATTTTGTCATTCTCTAACCATTTGATCATCCTAAATTTAGCATCGAAAATGATTTGGTAGAATAATTATCAATTTATACTCGTGTCAAAGCCAAACTTATTTGTTTTTATAAGTTGAACCTTTTATTTTGTCTAGATATCTCTCCTAACAAGTGTTGCTCCTAGGAATCAAACCCTTACAATTTGTTCATGCTAAAGATCTGAGCAACGCCTTGTTGGTTGATGGAATAATGTTTGTTACTACACAAGAGTGAATCATTTGTTGTGAAAACAAAAAATGATGATAACATACCATTGAATGAAGGATCTCTAATACTTACATGATGGATAAGTTCATCACAAAAGACCCACCAAATAAGCAATACTTAATTATAAAACAACAATATAAAACATTTCTTTAGTCACATTACCTTTTTTCATACATAATCTTGCTACTTACTAAGGATATAAAACATGAACACAAATATGACTTATATAGTAAGGTCTATAAACAATTAAACATTCATTGCATCATTAATAAGCCCTTTCATTTCAGTATATTTGATGCACCATGGTGAACTCTACAAGTTTCTTCACAGATATTTGATATTTCTCCAAGAAATCATATAATACCTGTCAATAACAACAAAAGAAGTTAATACGATACAAGCTATGAAGCATGATTTCAGAAACGTGTGTCGGGATACGATCGTATTCGATACGTCGATACACATTTTAAAAAAAATGTAGGATACGATACATTCAGTGATACATGTATAAAATAGTAAAAAATATATAAAATATGATAAAATTATAAGTGTAAATTAAAATATATAAAGTAAAATATATAATGGTAGTTATAAATCATTTTTCTCCAAAATTTTAAAACTAGAAAATATAGTAGAATAATTCATAAAATTGATAAAATGTATCTCAACTTATCCTATTTTTTTGTTGAAAACGTATTAAATACGTATCTTCATCTTCATTTTATTTATTTATTTATTTAAATTTTTGGATACTATAGAGATATGTATCATTCACGAATCCGAACATATTTGTATCGAATACGTGTCTCACACCAACACATGAGGGTGTTCAACGTATCCATGCATTAGAGGAAACAATGTATAAGTAAAACCATTTGGTCAAGAAAAGGTTAACATGTAGTCGCGTGACCGAAAATCGAGGCTCAATTTTCGGTTACACAACTCATGTATATTGAATGATACACTACCTGGGACAGATATCTACCTATTGGTGATTTTTCTTCCACAACACTCCAATCTTCTTCAACATGTTTGTATTTTTCTTCTTTGGCGAGTCGTCATCCATGTCTTCCGAGTAAGGTGAATTCACCTTGCCAGTAACAGAATTGAAGCTACTATCGAGTAAGCCATTCCTCTCCACAAATTTCCCATTGTTTCCGGGAGAAAGCATAGACGCAGCCGCTTCAGCAGCCTTTCTCCACTGATCTGATTGCACTTTCAATCTCCTTAGCTCTGCCTCCAACTCCGAATTCGCAGCTTGTGCAGCATCTAACTGCTCATTCACTCGCGCCACTCTTCGGTTAATTTCGTTGGCTTCTTCGGTTGTGCAGCCAAGTTTCTCCAAAGCCTCTTGCTCCGCAGCCGTTGCTGAATCAGCCTCATCAGCAGTTTTACTCTTCCCCAAGTCCTTCTTCATTTCCATCTTGAGCATACCGTTTTCCGTGGTTATATTTTGCAGCTGTGTCTCTCTATCTAATAATTTTTCCTTCAACTCAGAAATATCATCATCCAACGTTTTTAGCTCCATCACAAGTTCATATTCTCTTTCACTACATGGGTTTTCCTCGATCCTGGAATTTAACACCCCTTTCTCCTCTGATATACTCAGCAATTGAGATTCCTTGTCCAACAAGTTTTCCCTTAGCTCTTCAATATCAGCCTTAGCCCTCCTCAATTCCTCATACAACTCAGCCTCTCTCTGACCAGATTCGGATTTTGCACGTTCGAGATGTTCAAAAGCACATCTAATCTGCAGCGTGTTCTGTATATACTCTTCGTGGTATCTTACCTGAGCAACATCCAGTGCAGATTTTAATTGCCCTACTTCGGATTTGGCAGAGTTAAGCTCAGACTTGAGGTGGTTTATCTCCTCATTTTCTCGGGTAAGTCCTTTTTCATTAGTTGGACCTAAAATATTTTTGTTTGCAGCACTAGCCAAATCAGCCTGTAGTTTGTTCACAAGTCCTTCATATGATTTTGCTTGAGCTCTTGATTGCTCTAACTCTAGAGCTAAGGATTCGTAAGCTTCCGTTGCTTTGATACCATCTAATCGGAGTGTTTCCACGGTCTTGTTAGCCGTCTCCAATTGCATTTCCATTTTACTAACCACTTCCAACGCTTTGGATTCAGATTCTTTGCAACCACTTGCCTCATTTTTCAGCTTTTCCACTATAGATAGAGTTTCAGCAAGCTCCATTTTCAAGTCCTGAATCTCGGCATGAGCTGACTCTACATTATAAGTCTGAGTAGCTTCGGACTCGCATGCTCTTTCGAGCTGAATTTTCAGTTTCTGTATTTCATTCATGGCAGATAATAAAGCAGCTGAATCCATTGAATGCTGCTTCTGTACAGCCTCTAGTTCAGATTGCCATTCTCGATCTCGGTCCTGAGAAATTTTATGAAGCTCTTGGAGTCGATCTTCTTCAGAAGCAGAAAGGTCTAGAAGCTGTTGATGGGATTCCTCAAGCTCTTTTGACACAATTAAAAGCTGCTTTTTTGCCTCTTCACTCTCTTGTTGAGCTTTTCTCTTCCATGACTCGGATGAGTTAAGTTGATCCTTAACCCTCTTCAGATCTTCTTGAAGCTGAACAATCTGAGACTCCAAATCCTTGATCTTCTTAGTAGGTCGCTTCGTCTAGAGCCAGATGATAAAAAGAGTGATTATAGAGTGAATAATAAAATTTAATATAGTAAAACCTTAATATAGTCCTCTAGAGATTATGATGTGCCGTATAGATCCTTGAAAGTTTTTGCCACCGATTTCGTCATTGAAGATTTAAAATGTCCCCGCATTGGTCATAAACGAAACTTTTAGATTAACACTCTTTAATCTTTAAAGATCTTAATCCGTGACCAAAAACTTTGGAGAACCTATCTGGTGTCATGATAACCTTACGAGGATTAAAATGAGGTTTACTCAATTAAAAACTACAAGAGTATCAATATTTCGGATTTTATACATGGGAATCAAAGTGTGGAAATTCAGATTCAACCAAGAGTTAACTTCAAATACCTCAGCTATTGGACTTTGTGGTGCCCTTTGTTCAATCACCTTTGGAATCTTATCTTTGTCAGAATCCGATTTTGGTGTCTCTAACTTGCGAACCGTCTTCCGAGTTGTAGGAGATTTCTTTTGAGGCACTTTAGAAGTACCAGCTCTGCTTACATTCAGCCATAAACCAAGTAGTATTAGTATGCATATACAAATGTAGAATGTGGATAAACAAAACAAGATGACTTAAGATAGCACACTTATATAAAATGAGTTGCACCCCGATTTTCGGTTACACGACTATATGTCTTCAGGATATACAACCATATTCTCAAACACCACCATTCAAATACAAATCATGTGTTTTCAAGAATAGCTCAGTAACAAAATTTTCTGATTTAGCTATTTTTTCCCAAATGAATACCATATTACTACAATATGCATATGTTATGAACTTGAGCTTCAGTGTCACAAGATTCAACCCGATGAAGATGTAGACTAAAAGTTTTGACACTGAATTGTTTTGGCACGCTATCTTCTCACCTTATGGTAAGGAATTAATCCCTTTCGGGTTTCGTGGCTGCCCATCCCAACAAGTGTAACTCCTAAGAATCGAAACACTGATTGATATTATGATCATGAGCTAGTGAGAATTACTAAACAACAAGAATGATATAATGTTTATTAGAACAACCTATCTTCACAAATTTATCTTCCTTGACACCTTCAATTGAAAAATATCCTAACATGAAAATTAATAGTTTATATGTCATCCAATCCGAGTGGATCAGATAACATTAAAATTTTCACATTAAGTGAAACTAAATGAGGTCATGGTATGGTTGTTGCTTAGTAACTGTGATGTTACAGGTTCAAATCCTGGAAACAACTTCTCTCCTTACAGAGTAAGACCATTTTTTAAGTGAAACTAAAACCTTGGGCCAATTAAGCACCCTGGATTTGGCAATGGAGTAAAGAGCCATAAAAGATTGCCTCAAGCCCAAGAACTGGAGAAGTTCATTAAAAATAATTTATATTTTTTTTACCAACAAGGCATTGGTCTAGCAGTGTGAGGTCTCGCTAAATCCCTAGAATAACCAAAAGGTTAAATAAGTGCATCCATAATTATTTTTTCATTTTCTTTTTACAATGGAAAAATCCTAAATTTTCTTCATACATCCAAATCTAAAGAGGCATAATTAAATGTTGATAAAAAGTCCAAAAATAGCTATAAGATGTTACAAAAACTGGAATGCAGAAAAAGCTATAATGACAAACTTACCTTGATTTTGATGTCTGCATATTTGAACCTATACTTTAATGCACTGACCCACTCTTCCTACAATAGGAATCTGAGTAAGAAATAAAGACAAAAAAGACTATGATTTATAAGTATGAGAATGAGAAAAAGCAAGAATTAACATTCAACAAAAGAACCTAACAAACTTTTCAAACAAACAGCATATATTCCCTTCAAAGAAACTCTAAGTAATTAAACTAACTCCACTACTACCTAACAAATCCAAAACACAAGTAAATAAACAAAGTGAAGTAAAGAGAACCTTGAACCTTGTCAAGCTTTTCAAAATAGAAGATTATTATAGGTGAAGCTCAGAAAAGTTGTATCAGATTTTCTAGATTTTTTCTTTTGAGTTGAGTGAAACTTAAGTTTAGGAAACACTGTTTCAAATTGCTGACTGTAATATTACGGTTGCGATGACTGTTGCAAAGGCATCACACCGCAATGACGGTGTGACACCAAATCACTATGATGGGACTGTAACGCAATCGCGTCAGACCGCATTTGGGCCGCATCAGGCTGCAATGCAACTGCATCGGCCGGATTAGACCACATCGATATCAAAAATAGTTTTTTACTCACAAAATAATTCAAACCCCAACGACTGCAATCCACATTACAACGGCCATAATGACTACAATTGCAGTAACCACAACCATGACCATAATCATGACCGCGACCACAATTTAAAACACTATTAGGAAATGATGGAAGATACACAGATTTGAAGCATCCTATGATTGCACATGAATGTTTGTCCAAAACAAACCCAGATCTGCATGCAATCTGAAAAAATATCATTGATGGAATGAATAGTAAAATCAACATGTTATGTTGGCTAGAGAAAGTAGCATGAATCATAAAATAATGAACACACAAAAGAACAAAACAAGAAGATGAAAAAAACTAGAAAATTGTGTCTTCAACAAAGACCAAAAAAAAACACAACCAAGTTTTACATAGTGAGTTCTTCACTCATTCAAAACAAAAATGAAGTAACAGTTCTTGTTTGGAGCAAAATTAACTATATTAACTAACCTACCAACCCACAAACCAAAATTTACTAAAAACAAAAACTTTAGTGATAGATATAACTCTAAACTACATTACCCAGATGAAAAAATCAAATTTTGTTTGCAAAAATCATGAACACGTTACAAAATGTAACGAAATGCAAAATGGGAAGAATTAAGGAACACATAGTGTCACCAGAATTTTTGAGTGAGAATGTATGAAGAATGAAGCTTATGAAGGCTTGGTTTTAATGAAGAGAGAATGGTACTCTCTGAAAGGTGAAGATGATAGTGTGTGGGGATAGGTGAGAGTTTCTTTCTTTCATGTTCAGTTCAGTTCCAAAGTGAGTTTCCATACAAATAGCGTTGTTTCTAACATGGTGTGGCATCAACCTCATCATTACATTATTATTAATCGATTTTTCAATGTCTAACATTTGATTCTTAAGAGTGAAATTTGTTAATAGAGATAGTCATAAACTCGAAAATGATTAATCTCTTAGCAAAAGAAAAAAGAATATTTTTGCTGGTATAAAAAAAAAGGTACACTAAATTCTATCAAATTAAATTTTAAAACTTTTAATTTTGGAAGTCACATTTATACGACAATGATTAGTTTTTTTTACCTATAAATGGGTGAGGGGTGATTATACAAAAAAAATCATATATGAAGATCTTATTATCTCTATTTTTCTAACCTTCATATATTTATTTTTGTTGTTTGTAAATCTTCTCAAACTTATGTTACTTATTGCTTCCTTTTTTTGTTGGGTTTTTTATGTTACTATTTTAAGACTTTTCCATGATTATTTTTAATTTTATCAACATCCAATTATTATATCCATAATTAATTTTATTTTTCTTATCCCTTAAAAATAAATATGGGCATTTCAGTCAAAAAATACAATACAAAGGGATATGAGAAATAAAAGAGTTACTATTCTAAAATTGTGTTATTTGTTATGATTAATTAAAAAAAAAATAGGTTAAAAATTTAATATTTAAAGATTTTATGACTAATGATAATGACATGTATGCATCTAATTACACTCTACTATTGACTTATTTCTCTCACAATTTATATTATTATATGTATCATCACATATGATTAATTGAAAAAAAAATTGTGGATTAAATTATGAAATAAGAGATATACTTATTATGTCTTTAGAGAGATAAATAAAATTATGGAATAGGAAATGTGTTTACTTCTTTCTTCCATGCAACACGTGTCTCACTTTTCAAAACTTCAAACAACCACAAACTACTGCTTTTTTGTTGGCTTTATTTAGCAACCTAGCTTCCATATCAAGCATCAATAAAATAACAACTCTATTTGGTTAGATTCATATAATGATCAAAAAAATTAAGAGTTTTATTATCAGAGCGATATATGTGTTAAGAGAGGTATCTAGAAAACCAAAAAGAATTAGTTCTTATTCAAATGATGAAAAATAATATTGGTAATACAACAAAATATCAAGTATCAATAAATAACTTTTTATAATTTTTATTGGTACTATCATGTATAGGTAAAGGAAATAATCATTTTCGATGTGCATAATATTGCATGCAAATAAGTGTCACTCCAAGAATTCAAGTACAACAATTAACGACCTTATACTACTCTGACTAAAACTGATTAACTTTTTTTTACAATCTATGCATTCTCTTCATCATAATCTAATTTTCACAGCTTATCTTAACTACAATCACTTATTCAAATACTAACTAACTTACCTTAATCTAACTTCTTTTCTATTTTCTCACACACATTCACTTCCATCACTGTTATTTTTCGAGTTTCAATGGCGACTACCTCGTGGAGCGAGGAGCTAGCGAGTCTAGTGGAAGATCCCGGAGTTCGTTTCACCGGAGATCCAAATCCAACGGCGTCTTTCAAAACGACGTCGTTTGATGCAAGCAATGTTGAATCCGAGGAGAGTTTGAAGGATCAAGCTATTGGATTCTTAATGGCATGGTGTGAGATAGTTATGGAGTTAGGAAGAGGTTGTAGAGATATTCTTCAACAGAATTTGTTGAATGAAGATTCTTATGTTGTGAGAAAAATTGGAGGACCTTGTTCTAAGGTTTCTAAGAGATTGAGTTTTTTCAATCATTTTTTGCCTGAAGATCGTGATCCTCTTCAAGCTTGGTTTGTTGTATTCTCCGTTTTTGTTCTTGCGTTCGCAGGTTTTTATTTCTTCTTAATTTATTTATTTTTGGTTTTCTCATATCAACTTTCGATTCTAAGTTCATAGTCACTTGATACGTGGTTCTCTTTTCGTACGGGTGCGTGACTTGATACGTGGTTCTCTTTCCGTACGGGTACGGTTAGTACGCTACCCTGTCAAATACTGGTCAGAGGTATATTCAGTAGGGTTTTTATAGCTCTCTGCATAGTCGTTTCTAGTGGTATTTATTGTAGGTTTGAATCAAATTTTGTTTCACCACAAGAGAAATACCCAAGGATAAAAAAATGTATTGTTTGTTGTAACTCATTCATCTAGGTGAAGATACATTACCAATTATTCTTATTTTCTTTGACTTAAAATATAGGTAAAAATCCGGTTCGTTTCTTAAAGGGAAATAGTTCGCAAAAGAACCATTAATTGGTACGAGCAAACCAATTCGCGGTTCGCTACCGGAATGAGAGAATTGTGTTTTAATGTTCATAACTTGTTTTGAATGACTCTGAGCTGTTTTTGGTAAATAATGAATGGTTACTTCCTTGGTTCATTGCTATTTTGTAGATTTTGTTAGTTATTAGTCAATTTGGCCTTATGGGACTAAGGGGTGTTTGGAAGAGCTTATAGGGGCTTATTTGGGCTTGTGTTACTGTTTAAGCACTTGTGCAAGTGTTTGGATATAAAGAGCTTATGAAAATAGATTAACGTTGTTATAAGTTTTTTTAGCTTATTTTGATAAGCTAATCAAAGAAGCTTAGAGGGTGAGTTTGGCGCAATGTCAAGGTTGTTGCTTAGTATGGTTACATGTTCAAATCCTAGAAACAATCACTCTGCTTACGGGGTAAGGCTGCGTACATTTACCCTCATCAGATCCCACTAAGCGAGCCTCGTGCACTGGGCCATCTTTTTTTTAACCAGAGAAGCTTATGAAATAAGCATGTTAGAGCTTATAGGAAGGTCATAAGCTTAAACGCCTATTGAATTAGCATTTAATTAAGCTACATGCCCTAAAACTTTTAGTTATTTTACTGTTGCAACATTCCATTTTCTATTTTAAGCTTACTATCTAAACTTAGTTGTTCTAGGCTGTTGATTGTTTTGGAAGGATCATTCATTTCACTAGTGATCACTAATTTAGGTAGTAAATTCTTCATTGCTTTTTTCTCCCATTAGTATGTGTTGATGAGGAGAATATATGTATGTGTGTTCAAATGCTATTACCTTATATGGCTCCAAATCTTCAATGATAAAAAATACCATATGTATGACATATTTGAATTGCTATAACTGTAAACCAATGACTGTCAGCCCATTTCTTGCGATATGAACCTTGCATTTTTCCTATTATTGATTTTCTATCTCTCTGCCACTTCAGTCGATTCTCCTGTGTACTCTATCGTATTTTGGAACAAGTTCTGTGCAATTTCTTAGCAATGATCTTTTCCCGAGCGATATATCAATCTGGTATGATATTTACTGACTTTGTATAAGTTATTTGCAGCTATAAGTGTAGATCTCAATCGCGATCCATTAACGAAAGTGATGAAGGTGGCCATGCATCCTCCTAATGCTAGCCGCATACTACTTCCAGATGGTAGATACTTGGCTTATCATGATCAAGGTGTTCCAGCTGGCAGAGCTAGATTTTCCCTCATTGCTCCACATTCTTTTCGTTCATCTCGACTAGCAGGTATATTATGAGTGATAGTTTTTGTCAATCATAAAAATTGGCTTTGGTTAGAATGACATTTACGTTCCTATCTTTATCAGGAACTTAAACACCTATAAATTGTATACTTATCTATTATCTTGCTCTATTGCTTTTTTTCCCTGTCCAATTGAAGGTATACCTGGAATTAAACCATCATTGCTTGAAGAGTATGGCGTTCGCTTGGTCACATATGATCTTCCTGGTTTTGGGGAGAGTGATCCTCATCCTGGCAGGAATCTTAACTCATCAGCTATGGATATGTTGCATCTAGCGAATGCTGTCAATGTTAGCGATAACTTCTGGGTACTATGCCACTCAAGTGGATGTGTCCATGCTTGGGCTTCACTGAGATATATTCCTGAGAGAATTGCAGGTACACTCACCTTTTTAAAGCTTTTAGTGTCTACATAACTTTGGAGTGTTCATTGTAAATTTAACATCTGAAAATTGCTTGTAACTTATAGCAAACTAGTAATTTGTAAATTTTGGGAAGTATACAAATCATTAATGTTATGCATGTCCCATTTAACTTATAGCTTTTAGTGTCTACATTAACTTATATGCTGATTGTGGTTTTACCAATATAAGTAATTCCAGTTTCATTCTTTGTTCTATTGAACACAATTTTCCCCCTTCTCTACCCACCAAGGTCCCAAAATAATGAAAAGTGACATCATTGATTCTGATGTGATATATATGTGAAAACAACAACAACAATAAAACCTTTTCACAGCAGGTGGGTCAGCTACATGCAGGGGTGGAGTTAGGGTCAGATAGATTGATAGAATAAATTGCGGGAGGGGGTTCACCTTTAAAAGAATAAACAATAACAAAATTTATTACAGTATAAAGTATCAAATATTCAAAAGTTTCATGGGGTTGCCAATGCCTCTCTTCACTAATGCTGAGCTGTCCCGAGCTGCAGAGATCAAATGATGCCGCTTATTTTAATTTAAACCGTGTTTTCAAATATTCCCGTTAAATCTAAAGCAATGTGATTTATGATATTTTCTGAAATCACAGGTGCAGCAATGTTAGCTCCTATGATTAGTCCATATGAACCACACATGCTTAAGGATGAGTTGAAAAGAACTTGGGGCAGGTGGCTGCGTAGGAGGCAATTTATGTATTCCTTGGCTTATAGATTTCCGAAACTTCTCTCTTTTTTCTACCGGAAAAGCTTCTTGCCAGAAAACCATGATCGGATTGATAAGCTGTTATCTTTTTCACTAGGAAAGAAGGTGAGTGTGAGATAACCTTGACTTAATGTTGATAAGGATAAAAACATTCACTAATGCTGCATTTTTCATCAAATGACGTGAACACACTTTTTTGTATTGGCAATAGTTAAGTGGATTCATGTCAGCTAGAAAGAAACTATTGTTATTCAATGAAGTTGCCTGATATGTCAGATTGTGAAAATAGTCTCAATCAAATGACTAGAGTCGTCCCAATATATTTGTGTTTCTTGAAATATGCTTTATCCAACATTTGACTGGAAATATTTATTGTTTTTAATTATAAAATATTAGTTCGTGTTAAAGTTCTTTTGCTTTCTCCCTTGCCCCACTTCGTGAAACTAACATTTGAATTTAAATCTAAATTTTGAAAATAAATGTAAAACATGATACTAGGTACACTATCTCAGTTCAATAGCAGTTTTTGCAGGCATCCATGGAAGTTAAACATTTAGGGCTGTCTTGATCCGTTAACATAATCTTTTTTAAGTGTTCAGGACGAAATTCTGATCGAAGAACCAGCCTTTGAAGAGTTTTGGCAGAGAGATGTGGAGGAGTCAGTTCGTCAAGGAAAAGTCCAACCATTTATAGAGGAAGTTGTTCTGCAGGTATCGAAATGGGGTTTTGACATCGAAGAACTTCACGTGCAGAAGAAGTGTCAAACAAGAGGCATACTTCTTTGGTTGAAGTCCATGTACAGTGAGGCAGAATGTGAATTAGCAGGATTTCTTGACCCCATACACATTTGGCAGGTTCGAATACACGTATCTTTCTGCATTTCTGTTATTACTTTCTGTGTTTTCTATGATTATTTCTACAATATATTCTATTATTAGTTGCAATCTACTACCTAAGAGATACTTGAATTGACCCCTTATTTGCACATGTATCTCTAGTCATTTCTGACTCTGCTGGCTAAGTTGTAGATTTTAGAAGGTTCAGGAAGGGTATTGAGATAGCATACTTAAAATACATATCTTTAGTAACTTTCAAGATCAATAAATTTTTATAAATGCCAATTACCTTCCAAGAAATGTTTATACATTTGAAGACTTTGGTATTCAAGGTCATTTCTTTAACAACTCCATAAGACTTGACCATTATGAGCCTTCAAGGAATAAAATATATTGATTTCGGTCAACCAAGTCTTATACTAGCTAAATACACATTTCAAATTTAGTGGGCTTTTGGAATAGTTTAATAGAAAGCTTATTTGGGCTTATGAGAATAGCTTATGAAAATAATTTATAACCTTCCTCTAATCTCTTCACTTTATTCCAGCAAGGTTGTCAGAGAAGCTTACGAAAATAAGCTCTTTTTAGCCTATTTCAAAGGTGCTTATACATTGGAAGAGCTTATAGAGAACTTATTTGAGCTTATGACAATAGTTTATTTCAATAAACTTATTAAAGAAGCTTATGAAAATAGCTTATGACTTTCCTACGATCTTGTTTTAGCTTATTTCAAAAAACATATTGAATAATCACCAAATTAATCTGTTTACCAAACACGCTCAAGTTTGTTAAATATACACTTAATTAAGTTGTTTCCCTAAATATATCCCTATTTTGTAGTATGGAACAAAACATTCATAAATGGAACAAAACATGTATCTCTATTTATCCAATACTTCAATATCTATGCATTGTCAAGGTAAATATTTATACATGATCAATACATCATCCACCATTATTTTGTATTACTTTTTTGAAGCTTGAACGTAGAGAATATTCATTACGGTTTGTTAAATATACTCTTCCAATAGAATTCAACATGTTTCTTTACTATGTGTGTGAATCTCACCTTTCCCTTCCAATTCTCAACAGGGATTGGATGATAGGGTGGTCCCACCATCAATGACAGAATACATAGGACGGGTCCTACCAGAGGCCATGATCCATAAGCTCCCAAATGAAGGTCACTTCTCCTATTACTTTTTCTGTGATGAGTGCCACAAGCAAATATTCTCTACTCTTTTTGGAACTCCTCAAGGTCCAATAGAACAACAAAAGGAAACTGCATTTGAGGAAAATAATGAAGATGTCTTACACAAATCTTCACTTTTTAATATTGAATGACAAGAAACTGCTGATATAATACACAAGTTGTTAGGTTTGATGTAAATAACAACTACAGTTCCTTTGCATGGTGGAGCTTGAAAGAAGAGAATATTCACTATGGTTTCCAAAAATTGAGTTATAAGAGTTTTTGGATATAGGTAAAAGCGCTACAGATATTGATTTTTAATGCGTATCTTTGTTGTAGTGTGAGATTAGTATTCCTTCGATTTAACACTTAACTCAGAAGCAAGATCATGTCTAATTTGGACCACTCTATTTGTACACTTCGAATGACATATTTGGACAACATATATGAGTTACAAGTTATCCTAATCACTAATGGTGTAAGCCTACAAACATAACTTTAAAGGGGAAGAACATTTTTTGTAGAGAGATAATCGTCCATGATCTTCAACTGAGCCAGCAACTCTGCTCTTTTTCTTCCTGAAGGATGAGTAGAGAGATGATCTTTCGCCTATGAGTTGCCGCCGGTGACTTTTCCTGACTTTTTCATACAGTTTGGGTGCTACCCTTGGATCATATCCGGCTGAAGCAAGTAATAGCAGCCCTATGTAATCAGCTTCCATTTCCATTCTGCAAAATTGTGCATAAATAAGGTGAAGTAATGAAACTCTCTTAACACAATCCATGAAGATATTGCCACCATTTATCCCTGTATAATCAAAGATTGCATCCAAAGAGGGCTATATAATTACAAGGTTATGGTATTTCAACATAAGAATAAGATCTTGGGTAAACTACTTAATTAAGTGCTTATCCAATAAACCTTTTCTGAAATAGGCTTGAATGAGATCATAAGGAATAGGCTTAAACAATTATGATTGCTTAGTGCAATTTAAAACATTGGTATTTACCATGACTCTTATGAGTTGTGTTTAAGAATATAAATATTTGAGATTATTCTTCAATAAAATTATTTTAACATAATTTCCATTTGGCATTATTTGAACATGAAGCCGCTCCCACTTAATGAAATTAAGGTTTAGTTGTTGTTTTATTCTTTAATAAACTATAGTGATAGAGAGATCCTATAACTATGCCTAGCAATATGAGTTGGGAGATCCAATCATAGAGTTCCCACTTCAACCACCAATAGGTAAATGCCTATCCCCATGGAAGTTTCAATTTTCAAAGGAAAACATAGTGACATCAAAGAAATGAGACAATGAAGTTAAATTTACATTTACATCACAATTATTAATCAATAACTTTAAGAAAATGAAACTTGTCCTTAAGAAAATGAAATTTATATATATATATATATAACCATCATGGAAAATAGTTTGAAAGTAAAAATACAAATAGATTAGTAGAACAACTTTCACCCCAAATCAATAGCCTCCAAGAAACTATAGAGTACACATAATAAGTGTTATAAATAAATAAATGGAACACTCCAAATCAAATAAACTGTTCATTTATTTCTTCTCTAGTTATACGAGGAATGCTAATAACACACTCTTTTCGGCACTCTCCTCAACGCACACTTTGTTATCCGGTGAAGTTTATGTGAAACCTGAATTTCATCCGATTATAAAGAGTGTGTTGAAGAGAAAGTGTCGATAACAATGTATTGTTAGCATAACTCCCGGATATATAATCAACTGGCCACACTACTGGCTGCAGTGAATTCTGCATTTACCTTTGGTGGACCTGAATGCCTCCTTGGTCTGGCAGGCGAAGCTGGATAAGAAAGACGTTTCTTTGCAGTCCCGAAGGACCCTTTCTCCAATTCACCATTTTCTGTGGCTAATGGACTTTGTGTCCTAGACTTCGCTTTTGCAGATTGAGTTGGTACCATGTAACTTGGAACGGACAGCGAGCTAGTGAGGCTCTCATCATCTCTCACTGATGAACTAGCAATGGAATGCCTCCTGAACCGGTCGGATTGTACACTGACCATGCTTTTGGAGTCATCATCCATAACCCAGCTTCCTTTCAGGCTAGGCTTCTTCGTATTCTTAGCAATTGATGGAGAAGGCGGCTTGGAAGGAGTTGGATGAGACTGATTTTGGGTGGCTATTGGAGAATGCTTTTCAGAATTGAGCTGGAAATGTGCAAATGATTTGCTGATTTCCGCACCATTGTTGCGGCTTGACCTTCTTATAGATGAGTGGTCGTTCGGGTCTTTATCCATTAGACTACGGACCTCCCAAGTTTGACCGGCTGTCCATCGTTCCAACCAGCTCCAACCCCAGCTAGGATTGGTTGGATCCATGAACATTGGATTTATAGATCGACACGTGTTCTTCCCGTTTTGCTGTCAAATAAGTATTTCTACAAATATCAAACTCTGAACTTAATTCATTTGAAAAGTCAAGGAACCTGAACTAGTAGTGGCTGCAACTTAAATCATATAGGAAGATTCTGCTATTCATTCAAAATAGATTAGGCGCATCATATAATATTGCATCTTATTTGAGGTAACTAAATACTGCCATTGATGACAATCGAAGAAGTTACGGTGCAATTTGACCAAACATATCATTGGATTATGCACACACACAAAAATAGTAGCAGTGATAGAGGAGAGTTCGCAAAGGTTTAAGCACAGGATATGGCCCTGAATAGAATGACAAGATAGAAAAGGGTTCATGCATATATCAAGCAAAGTTTCATCAGAGGAAGAGTCACACAACAAATATTGGAATATTAACAACACGACATGCATGCTCGGGTTCTCCCTTTTAGTACTTTGAGATATCTGTATGTACTGTGCCTTAACAAAGACTAAGCCAATTTTCGAGTTCGTATAAAAACTTTCAATCATTTGCTCTCATGTAAATTCATAAGAAAAATAGAAAACCTGATGAGTGAATGCATAAGCTAGTGCTCTTTCTCTTCTCATAGTAGCCTCGTGCTTGCTTAGTAACTTAGCTTCAATTTGTTCTTTTGATTGTAAGCTTTGATCCCATTCCTCTCCAATCTATTATGACAATTTGATACAAATTAAATAAAGAAACAATATGTCTTAAAGTTGAATAAACATAGGCTCAATGTTAGATACCCGCATGCTCTCGAGCTCTTTTGCGTGCCTATGTAAGAGCTGTCTCTGCAGAGCCTGATTCTCCTCTATCATTCTGATCCTCCTAGAACGAATCTGAGATTGCACGCGAGCTAGAGTCTGCATCGAGCGGAGGGTACTCGTGGCTTGTCGTTTTACAATGGCGCCTTCCATCAATGATTTCAACCTCACCAGACCTCTTAAAGCATGCAATGCTCTTCTTGCCTAAACAATTTGCAAACAAAGTTTAGTTTTAAAGTTTACCATTGATAGCCTCATAAGTCATATCTTAACTTTTTTGTATGAATTTGTATTTAAAGAGTTTAAATTTGATCAACTGTTATACTCACTTTTTCCGCTATTAGTAAACAAGAAATCGCCACATTACTTCACTAAGTAAAGTTTTCCACTTATAGTAAAAATCTTCTAGAATAAATCATCCCTAGTATTTATTTTTAATACCCCGATCATTTAATATGAAAATCTACGCAAACACCCTCGTACACAAAATGATGTTAGACCTAATTCACTTGTTAAATGAATTGTTAGTTCATAAACATTTTGAACTAAGAAAAAGGTAAGTATTGGTTTAAATCGAAATTGCAACAATACCAAGTATCCCCGAAAAGCAGTTTGAATCTTGATTGCTGCCACTTTGTCATCTGGTTTACGGACTAACCGCGAAATTTTAGGACCTTCAACCTTAACAGCTGTTGTTTGAACAACAGGAACTGGAACAGGAACATGTTCCTCAACAACCAAGGATGTTGCAACTTCAACAACATTATCATAACTGCTTTTTTTCTCACCATGAGTTAATTTAATCTCTTCTGGTGGAGGAAAAGCTGGTGATTTATCAGTTCCTGAGCATGACTCTTCTAAAGTCTGCAACTTTTGCTTCCGAAACCATTTCTTCTTAGATGAACATGATTTCTACAGAAGCAATTGATAAGAGTATAAGACTATAAGAATTAAGAAGCATTAACAGAAAACTAAGATAAGTTGAATATAAGTTTTATATAAACCTGATCCTTCTTTTCCTTTGAGTCAGGGCTAAGAGCTTTTTTCACAATGGAAAACAAATTTCCCTTCTTTCCCATTATCTTGGCATTCCTCAATTTGATCCTTTATACACCAAAAAAAGATTGAAACTTTGAACATCTCAAACTCCATAATCCAAAAAAAATTATTTTTGAATAGGATATCCGATGGCATCTACTTATATTATTAAATGGAACACCAACAAGATGTTGGTCAAGTGGTGTAAGATATTACTCAATCATTTTCAAAATGATCAAAATGTCAAATGTTCGATTCTTGGGAATGACACTTGTTAGGAGAGACCAGTGATTTAAATTGCGGTCACAATATTGCGATGCAGCCGCAATATTGCAGTTGCAGTGACTGCCGCAACCGCATCACACCGCAATTGCGGTGTGATTCCAAATCACACTAATGTGACCGCATTGGGCTGCAACGTAACCGTATTGGGCTGCAACGTAACCGTATTGGGCTGCAACGCAACCGCATTTGGACCGCATTGAATTCAAAAATAGTTTTTTAATCACAAAATAATTCACACTGCAACGGCCACAATCCGCATCGCAACAGCCGCAATGACCATAATCGCAGTAACCACAACCGTTGCTGCAATCGCGACCACAATTTAAAACACTGGGGAGAGACAATCACACACTCCGAAAGAGAATAGTTCCTTACTGGTAGCCCATAGAGTGAGAGGATACTCTTGGTTGCAAAAAATATATTATTAAATGAAACTAGGACTTTCAAAATTAATATTGAAAATGTAATTTTGTTTTTTCTAGAAATAGAAATGAACAATAAGCTTATACAAGAGAAACTCATCATGAACACAAAGGAGAATAAGGGGTGAAATAGAGCCATTCAAATTCTTAACCTCTAGGCTCTCTAAGAATTATGCATAATTCTATATGGATAAAGACCACATAAATGAAAATAAATCATGTTCTAAGAAACAAACAACAACAACAAGAGGCTTGTTAATTATAATACTCTTTCTCCAAATAATATTGAATCAAAACAATAAAACTAACAAGTTTAACTATCTCCCCTTTAGAAATTTCATAGAATGCATATTTATCTAATTAAATTAGATAAGGTAAGCTGAATTTGAGAGATTTATTCTTTTTTTATATAATCAAATCTATGATAAGGAACTAATCCTTTCGAGTTGCGTCACTACCCTCGTAACAAGCTTACTCTTAGGAATGGAATATTTGACCGTTATTCTGAAGATCTAGTAGTCTTACACTACTAGACCAATACCTTGTATTATGTAAAATCAAACAAATTTACAGAAAGACATAGAATTAAACAGAAATGAGTTAGTAAACAAGGAAGTGCAATGGCAATGAAAATGAGAGTACCTGAAACTAAAAACAAGTGACAGATCTCAAATTTCTAGTTCTGACCCTTTATTCCAGTGAACAAAAAGATTGAAACTTGAAGATCAGAGTTGCACAAAACAACACATTTTCTGTTAAGTTAAATGTTTCTCTTTCTGTGTTCTGTGCTGTAAAAGAGGGAAAAATCAGATCTTGCCAAATGCCAAAGACAAGCTTTGAATTATAGTACAAGTTGGTTCTGTTCATATTATTATTAATTAGAGAAGAACTTCTATGCATATATATACACGTGACATCATATTTAAACCTTAGTGTATTTATGTTTTTTTATGTTATTATTTATGATAAAATTTTAATTGAAATTAAAATTTTAATATATTGATATTGTTTTATTAGTTGTCTCCACAATATATATGTTTTCACACAAGTCTTTCTTCTATTACTTTATTACTTGGGTTAGTTATGTGGGGCCCAACATCTTTTATCCTATTTCTTAATTTTTAGTGTCATTCTATTCATGTTGTTAATTTACTGTAATTTTTTATGGAGTTGTGTATAATTAGTTTGTTGATATATATTTTTCTTAATAAATCATATGAGATTAGGAGATTATAATAACATATATGGATATGGGTTGAAGAGAAACATAAAATGTAAAACTCTTTGTATTACATTATCTACATTTCTTTTTTGGTACAATTATCTACTTTTCAAACAACTCATACCAACATTTCGTTCAAGTAGAACATGTTTGATTCTCCTTAAGTAATGTCTCGGGTTCGAGTATTGTGGATGGAAAAAATACTCGCTGAGAGAGTTAGCCTCATATACTTATGAATGTCCCAACTCGAACATGATTGTCTCCAATGAAAGAATACTTGTAGGAAACAAAAAAACTGATACACAAGAGAATTTTAGTTGAGTTACAATCATATGTAAGAACTTATATATTTGGTGATGAATTCTAGTAAAATCTTAAAATTAATTTAATTAGGTATATGGTACCTATCAATTCCCATATTAATTAATCAGTAAAACTATTTTGACATCAAGGAGACATACCAAATTGTAACTAACAATATGTTGATTTAGTTGTATAAAGTTTCATTAGATTTTTAGGATGACTAAAATGTCAAAAATTCGATTCTTGAGAGTCATAATTATTGGTAGAGACAACTACGCACTCTGAAAGAAATTAATTTCTTACCCAAAAAATGAGATAATATCGTACAAAAATACTATACAAGACTGCATTTTTATCAATGAAATGATGTTAACAAAATAAAACAACACTAAACAATTGTGAAATAATATATCAGTATAATATATGTATTTAAATTGATTATACAAATAACACTACTCTTAATTAATAATTAAAACTTAAAAGTCATTATAATATTTATCTCAACTTTAGATAGTTACCTTAGACCTAGACTAATATGAATGAAGTTAGAAAAACCATTTTAAACAACCAAAATTCCCCCAAAACCTACTTCTTTTAACTCTCAAGAAATTCAATCCACTTTTTGTTATTTGACCAAAAATATATTTTGTAAATGTCAAAAATGTTGATTATAGATATAATTTTTTAATGAGATGTCTTAATTAACCTAACTATTTCAGATTTATGCATAAAGTTGTCAAAATAATATCTATGCAATTATAACTTCAAAATTTATACATAATCACTACATTATCCACTATTAATTTAAATTATTTTTTAAAGAATTAATAATAATTAAAAATAAATAAAATGTAATATAATAACAATGTATATGATTATACACTGTCAATACATATATTTTTAGATGAATATATTCTTAATGAATAATGCACTGATGTGGTGGTGACAAGTAACAATTTCATATGTATCATACTATCACATCACAACCTCATTGGTAACTTGTTACTTTCTGTCAAGTGTTTCTTAACTCAAAAGGATAACCTTGATTCATGTCACCCTCTACCTTTTCTTTCTCATATAATAAATAGTTAAAGATATTATTTACGGTAATCGTGAATATCAAAAATGATTAGTTTTTTACTCAAACAGATGAGAAATATTCTTAATAATATTAAAAATATATATATAGTTTTTATAATTAACTAACTTCATTATTTGATTTTAATTAGAATTAACATTTTAAGCAATATAAAGAATTACATTGAGATATATAAACATTGGTAAACTAAATCTACTTGATCTACCCAAAAAAAACTAAATCTACTTCTTCTCGAAATTATAAGTTAGTTGGCCATTTTCCAATACAATATTACTTTTGTAGACCTCTAATGAGTAATCATCCGAGTCAAACTCTTTGTAAGTAGTAAAGATTTTTATATTCTAAGTATATTATTTATCACTTCATTGTTAACTATCATTAATTATTGAATCTATACTACTTATAAAGAGAAAACCTAAAATAACCACCATTGTAGTGTAATTTGTGATTCTCCGTATTTTCTAATTTTTACTAAAAAAACCATATATAACCCAATGTTCTTCTCCAATTAATATATGTTTTATATTATTTGGTTAAATATTTCTTCTTAAATTATAACTATCAGTTTTGAATGTAGAACATGAATGTTCAATTTTCTAAATTGAACATTACAATTCGAATAAATTCAACTGTAGATTACAAATATTTAACATAAAATATTATACTTGACATTTATGACATACAAACTATACCTTATAAATTATCGGAAAGTGGGTTGACAGACATGACAGTGCATGTCAACACGCTAGTAACAATAATATAAATAAATAATGAATGATATATTGTATATAAATTTTTACATTATTAATATATAGATATTACACTATTAATAATAATAAGGTAATTTATATAAATTCTAAAATTATGAGATATGAACAAGAACTTCACATTGATCTCGTGCCAACATTTGTTTTGATGAGTGTCATCTGTTTTTCAAAAACCTTCATATTTAGGATTCTCATTTTCAAAGGTTCAATATAAAATGTGGTTCAGTGCATGACACTCTTTTTTAATGAGGCTAGTTTAACGTACAAAAAATTGAGAGAAAATTTCCATCCAAATGAATTAAACTCTGGAAGAATATTTTGAAGAAAAAAAATGAATAAATCTATTACAGTAGGAAATTAATTTTTCTATTGGCAAATATTTGTATTGCTTCAACATTCGATTATTTTGTTTGCCCCTTTATCTTGAAGGAATAAATGATATAATTGTCAAAAATTAGTGATTTGAAATATGGGTACGAAAATTGAAACGCCATAGCATGATTTTAGAACAATCCTCTGATGGAATTCCCTTTAACTTAGCTTCATCTTCTAGAACTACTTGCTTCACAAACTTTATTGAATTCTACAAAATAAAAAAAATACAAGCCCAAAATAAGAGTGAAAAGGTTAGTTAGTGTGACAGTGTAAAAATTTATATACAATTATTATATTATATATCATTCATTTGAATTACTTTTTTGAAGAACGAAAGATATTTAAATATAAATAATGAATGATACAATAACAATGTATTAAATTTATACATTATTATACGTACATTTTTTTTCCACATATACAAAATCTTAAGTAACTCAAATAATTGTCATAACAATTTTGTTGACATTGTCAAATTGTCATTTTAATGATGTAGAAGTATTTAATTGATTATGAATTTGTGCATGACAAACATGGTGCATGTACATGATTTATTGACATAAATGTTATTTCAAAAAAGTCACTTGGTTTTTAATTGAGATAATGTTAAAAGGGTTGTGATCACCTTCAGTAACAGATACTCCAATGTTAGAATATAAAATAAAGTTGAATTTTAAATTTAATTTTTTTATATTATCAAATATTTTAAAATTTAAATAGTTAAAAATTTTCAAAGATATATATCATCATCTTCATCTAGTAGCATATATGGAGTATAACTTTATAAGTGAGATTATGTAGAACAGTAGAAGTAGAAAGCACTATGTGGCTAGTATTCTGATTAGTTGAACTAGTTAATCAAGTTGTCATTATATTACCTAATACCTACCTCTTTTTTTAAACTTCATTTTCATATCAATTAAGTAGTTGGAGATTGCCCAAACGTTAAATATAATTCTAGGAATAACATCACATGTACTACTATGTAAGTTTTTATGTCATTCTATCTAATTGTTGGAATATATATATTGTCCCACAGTTTGTGACACTATATGTGTTATGGGTTTGTGATTGGTTAGAAAAATATTTAATAATTAAATTTTAACTTAAATATTTTTTTGACCAATCACAAGCTCATGACACGTAAAGTGGTACAAACTGTGACAACAAATGTGTACCCGTACTTGATAGCATTTTTTATTGCGTTATGAAATACATTTCAATGATTTAACATTTATACACAGACAATATAAATATTTTTTACACTATCGGGATACAATTACCATTCATATGTTAACCATACTAAATTACTAAACAAAAGTAATACAAATCAATATTAAATAATATACTGATAATACAAAAAAACATTTGTGATGGTGCATACATATTAAATTCATATTTCAATTATAACTTAAATTTCATTTTATTGAATAATTATAGGGAGTGATGCTAAGATAAAAGATTTGACACTATGTTGTCCCATGTTAGAGCTTACAACCTTATATCATAAATTTTGATTGGTCGATTGATAAAATATCTAGAAAGACAAATCAGAATTTGTAATATAAAGTTGTCGGTTTGTCGCACACTTTTTATACAACAGTTATTCCTAAAAGTAATATTTCTTGTAAAAAACAATCATGTATTCAACATATTTTAGTTCCTTTAGGCGATGAGGATATACTCTCGGTTATACCAGAAAACATTGTTTTCCTAATGTGCATGGAAAAAAAAATATAATTGTAATGTTTACCTGAGAAGTGTCTTGAACAGAGGAAGTGCGACCCCATCTTTCAGGATCCCAAAGAATGGAACTATTGAATGCAAAACTTGAAATATGAATAGGAGGAGTAAGTGCTTCAGTTTCATTGTTCATATTCCTTAAATGCCAACCAATAACATGTGATGAATCACACACAGGTCCTTCTATTATCACTTTCTTTCTATTTGCAGCTAATAATGCCATTGGCCATGTCCCAAACACCCTATTCAACACATAATTAGTAAAGGATATCTTAGTTTCAATTCACTTTTGAGGTGTCAAATACATTGCATAATTCACTCAAGTTTGGTGTACCTAAAGATTTTCAACTACCCTTTTCACCATTACTTTTCATATAAGTTTTTGAGAAAAAATCCGTATAAGAGTTTTATATACCGTCACTTTATTATTTACCATCCAATTTTAATCATTGACTATTCGAAAAAGTAATACAAATGAATAGTAAATGATATACTGATTATATAAATATTTAAACTAACTCTATTGCTTCCTATAGTTTAGGTCTTTGTATCTATCTCTCTTTGTATGATTCATCATGTGAGAAAGGATACATAAAAATATATAAGAGTATACCTTAGTCTTCAAAAAATAGAGTGGCACTATATATAAGTCTTTCTTAATTAACTCAAATATATATAGTGATATCTCTAATATTGGGTATATTTATTCTCCTTCTACTAAATAGGATTCTCGTGTATCAGACCACCATATATCATGACATTTTAGATCCTCAAGTATTTAAGTAGTGACAATTTCTAGTTTTAGAACTAAATTGAGAGTTTACTAGAAGTAATTAAAGTTTGTATAGCAAATAAATAGAAGGGTGAAAATCATACTCAATATCTCTAAGCTGTTGGAAGAATTGAAGATCATAAACATTTGAAAGCTCAGCAAAGTGCACAATCCCATTCAGCCTATGATGCTCAATGTGCTTAAGTGCAAGATTTCTCTGATGATTCAACTCAGCTTCTAAATCACTAAATTCTTCAGTAAAAACCACATGCCTATACATGATTCCAGTTTTTCTTAAAATCTCTGGAAATTCTGTAGATTCTGTTTTTGCTTCCACAACAATCCACAACAATGGTTGATGAACTAGTTTTATAGTATTTGCCAACCTTCTCAAAAACACTGCTTGAAATGGAAGTTTTGTGCTTGTTGGAGTTACAATTATTACAAGTCTTCTAGGCTTAAACTTTGGCAATGTTTCTGCATGCACTTTTTTTGCACTTTTTGTTTGTATTGATGAGATTTTAGGACCTACCCAAGTTTTATTAACACTTGTTTTGAGGTTTGAGAATTGAGTACTAGGTTGTGGTGCAACTTGTGTTGTTATATTTGAGACACCAACTTTGTTAGAAAAGAAAGAAGATTTACCTGTTGGAGCTAAACCTGTGAAGAATCCCATCACAAAACAAAGAGAAAAATGGACCATGGCTTTCTTCCATAACTGAGCTTTTTTCTTTGATCTTTCTACTGAACCCATCTTATGCAAAAAAACCTCAAAATTTGACCACAATCTTCTTAGTATTGAATGAAATCAAAGACTAGTTGTTGGTACAGAATGAAGAAGAATATAAACTTTGATGCTTTAAGAACATAACATGTTTGTTAAGGAAAAAAATTGTTGGAACTATGATTGGTACTTCCAAACAGAAAGTTTGAAGTGTTTCATAGTTTAAGGTATTGCTTCAATTAGTTGTAACTTGAAGTAAAAGTAATATAAGAAAAATAATAATAAAAATAGCTAGGGTGAGAGCATGAGTTACTATCTACACCAAATAGCTGTTGGGATAGCAACAATCTATCTATGTATTAAGAATATTTTATATATGTCCTATGACCGAGTTAAGTATCGGAGAGTCTAGTACTAGAATATGAAGATAAAACTTTATTTAAGAAATTTTAATTTTTTATTATAAAATAATTTAAAATTATAATCGTTAACGGTTTTTATTTATCATGTGACACAATCTCTATCCAATATTGGAGAGGATCCCAATGCTAGTGATTATGCCTATGATTATTATTATTAGTTGGAGGGTTGATTATAATCCATGTTCACTTGGTTTAATAAGGAATCAACATACAAAATTAGTTATAAAAGACTTGGGGATCTTATGTTAGAATAATTATTAGTTTTCTGAAAAAGAATATGATTATAAAAGCAATTATTATGAGCATAATGAATCTTTTGTTAGTTAGCTATTGGATTATATTATAAAGGGGTGGGTGAGGCAGAGTAACTAACAAATTTTTGGTGTTTTGTTATGTTATGATTTCATTTCTTCCACCAACTTTTAAGGCTTTCATATTTCTATTGTTAATAGAATTTTAAGAAGAGTCTTAATACAAGATTTACTTGTAATATGATTATGAGTTTTAATTTTAGTAAATCATTCTAAAACTTTTGCTTAACATAGTTATCTTATTTTGGTGTGAATTTTTAATATTTTGGAAATATTTACTTATGAAGTTTCTAACTTTCTATATACTTAGTTACATTGATGGGTTTGTTAAAACATTTTTATTTGTATTATCATAGGTATGCATATGGGAGGATCTTCTCTAGGACAGGTGGGGCAGTTGTCCCCCTCAAATATTTCAAAAAAAATATTATAGAGATATTGTTTTTGGTATATTTTAAAATTTAACAACAAAACTTAAGGATAAGAGTGTAATATTTATGTATTATTAATGTAAAAATTTATACACATTCACTGCATCATCCATCATTCCCATCATTCATTTAGATTAATTTTTAAATAGTTAATAAAGATTGAATATGAATGGTAGGTGATGAAGTGAAAAAGTATAAAATTCATACATTGTTAGTGCATATATTCTTCTCTCAAAGAATAATACTTCTACATGACTCATTGGACAATAAAAAATTCAATATTCTCTTCAAAACTCTCACCTTTTATGAAGTTTCACTCTCTTTAGTATCATATGATATATTTCCCCCTAATATTGCTTTAGATAACTCTCCAACCCAAGCCCATTTATTTTTTCACCTTAAAAATGTCATATTTGCTCTTTATAGATCAGTTTTCTTCAATTGCTTTTTTCATGGCATATTATCATATGTCTATTAAGTCGTGACATGATTACTTATGATTTGTTTGTTTCTTGCATCAAATTTTATTCATGGAGGTTGTTATTCTCTGTTAGTGAACTATTTTTTTATTTATTAATTTTAGTTGGGTTATTCCATTGCGTAGTTAATTTCGTTATTTCTATCTTTATATATTTTTCTCTTAAAAAATATTTATATTAATCTCAAGCATATATTATTTTGATTCTCTATTTGAAATGATTGAAAAACTAACTTTATGCTTGATTTTTCTGAATTTAAAACACATATAATGTTTATAAGAGATAATGAACTTATGTGTGCTTAGGAATATTTGGAATTTCTTCATAGATTTGTTATGTTATATTTTTATCATGTTTCTTAGGAATTTAAATATGAAAGAATAACTCATTTTTACATTAAAAATTTATATATATTCTAATGATTTCATATGTTATTTATGTATATGCTGTCCCCTCTAAAATCATGGTCAATATCCGCCACTGGGTATGCAGATATATAGTTTTTGAAACTTCTAGTGCTTAACTTTAGAATGCAATTCTTTTGCAAAATAGTTCTTTGAAAAATGGCAACTAAGAGAATTAGCATGAAATAGCAAAGTCAGTTACTGACATGTCTCATTCATGTGATGTGTATTAACATTTGAGAAGAAAATAATATAATTTTCCTAGTTTAACAAATTTAACAAGATATAAAGAGCATTAGGAAACCTTATGAGTATAATTTATGAAAAATAGTTTATGATTTTTTAGCTTATTTAAGAACCAAACAAAAAAACTAAGGTTGAAGTCATCACTTTGGGAGGGCTTGCACCAACTCTAGATCTCTTGAATGGCAGAAAAACACATGATCACAAAATTTATACTTTGTAAATGAACATGATTTACGATATAGAGTATTATAGAATCATTCGATCAATATTGCCAAATTCACTTAATAAGATTAAAACTTAGTTGTTGTTGTATTTGGTGGTGTTTACCAACAATGCGTGTTAGTCTAGTGTTGTAAGGTTTCCGCTAGATCACTAGAAAGACTAAAATGTCAAGAATTCAATTCTTATGAGGGACACTTGTTGGGAGAGATATCCACACCTCTAAAAGGATTAGTTTCTTACCTCAAAGATGAGATAATACTCTTAGTAATACCAAAAAATATATTTAGTGGTGTTTTTACTTCTTGCACCAACAACATTCTAAAATGGATAAAAATTCATTGTCTCAAAACCTATCTCATACCAATTTGGTTTGGGACAACAAATCTTTGTTCCGAACTAACAAAACTTGGAGTGTATGCTAAATTAGGTTTATGGAGTAACATTTTTGTTGGATGCTCCCTTTGTGATATGTATGCAAAATTTGGATTCTTTTTGTTGAGAGGTGTTGGGAAGTGCATCAAAATACAAAGAAGCCCATTCACTTCAATGGCTTTGGGAAAAATTCTTACACCACTTACCAATTGAAGGTCCAATTCTTCAAAACAAAAATCTATATATCAATCTCGTGCTATTAAAATCTACATCATGAAATAAAACTTGTTAATATCTATCAAGACACTCGTTCAAGGAACAAATTTCCAAGTTCACAATAAAGCACCTATGAGTTAATAATAGGAGGTGCTACAATATTACACACTTTAAGTTCAATTGGCAAGTATTATAGCATTAAGAATTCTAAGTACTATACTCATAGTGTATAAATATTTACATTCATATTACATAAATATTACACTTATATTTACTTATATTTGGAGTAACCACAATGACTGTTCTTAAGGTTGTTCCTAATGAAATAAGAACATTATTACTCCATTCTCCACTTTATTATTCTTATTTTCTGATTTTTGTTTTTAAATGATAACAAATCTTGGTTGTTCTTAGCCAAAGGAAATTGATGAAAAAGATAAATGATGTGGGACTAAATAAGAATGATGTTTGTCTTATGAAAAAAAAATATGTTGTTCTTATTTTATAAGGAGTTATAATAAATTATAAAATAATGTGTGAGACCTAAATAAGAATAAAATTATTCTTCTCTTTTGAGATGCATTTATCTAGCACCACTATGGGATAAATGTACAATTATGTATATTCTTTTGATAGATATGTAGTTATAAAATGTAGCACCTCTTTACATGTGGATACTTTATAACTATGCTCTACTAGTACAAAATCTCAAGTTGACCCACTTTCATATGTTTTTAAATATGCAAGTTGCAAGTAGTGTTGTACACTAAGTATATTATGGAATGTGAATTTTATATATAGTGATAGATCTTATATAAGGATATTATATTTCAACCTCTACTTTGTAGGGTTGTTGAACTAAACTCCTGTCAGATGGGTTTGAAATTGTGTTGGGGGCCATACATATTAAGGTCATTCCTGTTTTGAATCTCTCATGAATCTGAAAACCTTTTGACTTTGTTGTTCACTTGTTGGGAGATTATATTCCTCACACAAATCTAGGATATACACTGAAATCCCCAAAATTGTGACAAAGTTTTGTACATCAATAATGCAAAACATTTGAGATTATGTGGAAAAAAATGTACTATGCATTCTAATTTGGTGTTTTTTTGGGTATAAATAAAGTTATTTTTTCAATGACTTCAACTAATTTTTAGTACTAAGAGTTAATATTAGAATATGAGAAGAAATTTAGACCGTCAAAATATTTTTTCTTATATATTATAATCTTTATCTAATAATCAACTCTTCAATATTGGAGATAGTTTATATCATTTTTCACTCTATTAGAAAAGAAATAACTCATTTTTAGAGTGAATGATTATCTTTCCGATAAATATTGTTAACAAGAATAAAATTATTTAACTTATATGGGATCTAGTATATCAATACATTATTAATCTTTTGTGTCTACAAGGAAATGCTTTTAACACTAGAAAAGCACAACAAATAATGATTCTTTGATGTTGGAAATTGGGTATTCCTTCTTTTATGTATGGATGATGGAAATTGCGTTTTATGAGGCTTACCTTGCAAGTTCTCTAGAAGCACTATTTTTGAGAGACCATTGCACGCAAGCAATGATATCTTTTGTTGGTACGTGCAACAATCATAAAAATTATCTTGGTCAAAAACAAACAATGATATTTCATGTACAATAATAACCTGTCTTTAATTATGTTTTATTCTCTATTCTAAACTTATTATATTTTACCATATGAGTAAAAAAAAAAATTTAAAAACAAAAAGTAATAAAAAAAGCACGTCTTAATTGATTTATGACATGTAATGGGACATCATTCAAAATATCTAATCCAACCTTTTATTAATAACATCATCCATCCATCAATCCTACACATATTAATACAAATGCTCACCATTTGTAACATTAGGAAGAAAAAATAATGAATAAATTTTATATATAATTATATTATCTTATTGACTATTTAAAAAAAATATTTTAAATAAATAGTTGATAATATACTAATGTATTGATAACAACTTTAATATGATGGCAAATGTGTATGTAAAAGTAAATTTTGTTATAAAAAGTCAGACTTCTCTCCATTACTGGAAATGATAGTTATTAAAAATAGTATTGAAAAACCAAAGGATAAAGATATTTATATCCTTTAATCTATCTTAAATTTATATTTTCATCATTTAAAATACACTATAAAATTAAACTACTTTCTCCTATAATAAAAATGAATCTAACTCTATTATACAGTCTTTGTCCTTAAATTTTTGTATCATATCCCTCAAAATGGAAACTTGAAAAGAAACAATAAGTGACCTCGAGAGTAGGGCCAAACAGAACCTTACAACCTCGGTATCCTATCAATTATGTATATGATAATAATAAAATCTTCAAAGCAAGGTGGATTTACACGTAAGAATTTATAAGTGTAATATTTAGATATTGTATAAAAATTTACACAAAGTCCGTCAATATTTATAATTTATTTGTATTATTTTTATTTAAAAGTCAATGATCATTGAAATATGGATAATATACAATACGATAACATTGTAAAAAATGTTAGCATACACATCTCTTTCACAAGTTTTATAAATATTAGATATGAGTTAAGATCTTTTTATTAATGGAGAGAGAAATACATCAGAAATAAAGGAAAAAAACAATGTGATGTAACATTTTTATTCCTTAAAATATAATATAATATTTATCTCCTTCAAACTAAGTGCAAAATTAATAACACGGAGATAGTCTCATTCATCAGATATATCACTTAACTAAATAAATATGAATAATTAAGGTAGATAATGGATATCAATATATAACTCTTTAACTTTATATGCATTTCCCCCTCAAATTATAAAGTCCAAAAATGGGAATGCAAAAAACAAAGGTCCCCAACCAAACCAAACCAAACCGCACCATATCTTCATCGCATTTCACAAAACAACATCAATAGCCACACCAAACATTTCACACAACACAACCATAAGGCAAAAAACACAACATCAACATAGTGAAACTGAAAATAGAGTGTTATTCAACATAGAAGAAGAAAGAAGAAGCAATAAGCAATAACATTATGAAGCTATCTTCAAAACCCATTTCAAGTCCTGGTAGAACTGACAAATTCCCACCACCATTGATGAGATTCTTGAGAACCAATGTTGGAAGCAAAAGCAAAGGAAGATCAAGGTCAAAGTCAAACTCAAGAACCATGTTTCTAAGGAAGAAAAACACAAACATTGAAACTACTCAAGAACCATCTTCACCTAAAGTCACATGCATGGGTCAAGTTAGAGTTAAACGTTCCTCCAAATCAAAACAACCAAATACAACAACAACAACACGCGCCGCCGCAAGTGACGGTGCTCCGGCACGGTGTCCATGCTTGTGGATTAAAAAAAATGCTTTTTCAATCAAAACATGCAAATGCAGATGCAAACCCTTTTGGCCTAAATGGGGTTTCTTATTTTGTGTTGGAAGATTCAGAAGAAAGTCCAATAAGATGAAAGAAGCTTCAACAAAAACAGAGTTAGAAACAGAGCATGTTGATAAGGAACAAGATAAATCAGAATATGAAAAGAGAGCGATGAATGGTGATGATTTTTCTTCTTTTGCTTCAAATTCTTCTACTCCACCGATAAATGCTTTGTTATTAACAAAGTGTAGATCTGCACCTTATAGATCTTCTTCTCTAGCAAGTAGGTTTTGGGGTTCACCACTGAGAAATGAAGAAGAAACAGAGGAAAAACAGGGGAATGAGAATGAAAACAGAGGATCCAGTTACTCAGAAAATGAGTTACCCCATTTGGAAAGAAATTCAGTTTCTGAAGAAGAATCCAAAAGGGTATCTGAAAATGAAGAAAAGTTGGTATTTTTCAAAGAACTTGAGGATTCACTAGTCAGAGATAGAGTTGGTTCAATGAACAAAACAGAAAAGGTTGAAGGATTGAAGAAAAGAGAAAATGGAGAGGGAGATTATGAAGCACCATGTCCTATAGTGCTTACTAGGTGCAAATCTGAACCTGCAAGAACAGGGTTTAAACTTATTCTGAGGTAAATAATTTCTTGAAGAAGAGAAAGTTGTGTTTAGCTGATACTTCTGATTAATCAATTTTACTTAGTTTGCTTTTATTTTTTTGAAGTAATGGTTACTAGGTTGAATATAGTACACAAATTTCATTTTTTCTTAACTCAAAAATTGTTTCCATTGTGTTGATACTAATAAGTAATAAGTGTCTTAGTAACATGCTCCAAAAAAATTAGTTAAGGGCATTGTGCCCTTGATTAATCTCATGTGATATTTAGAGTATAAGGGTTTTATTCCATTGATATAGTAATGGCTTGTTTTGACACATGGAGGTGCAAGAGATATAATGTTTGTGACTCTATGGTAACATGAAATGAAAGATTTATCATTCTATTTCATCTTAAGGATAATTTCTTTCGAATGGATGTAACTTTTAACAAATATCGAATCTAGTGAATAAAGTGTTTTTGTAGTGTAGTAGAGTAGGACATAGAAGAAACATGGTGGGTTGATTTGTTCGATGTGATGTAGTTAATGCTTTTATTGTGATTAAGTAGACATGAGTTTCTTTTCCCAACTTCCAATGTTATGGAACCTGAAAGTTACTGATATCTGTAATTTGCTTTCACGTGTGTTTTTGTCTCTTTCACTTATCGAACTTTGAAGGCTTAACCTGATACTAATATAGAATTAGGAAAAAATATACATTATATGGTTTCAAAATCAATTTACAAACACTCCTAATATGTGTCATCATAAAGTACATATCACTTTAAAGTAAGAGAAAAAATTATATCCATAAGAGTTTTATATATTATTAGTCTATCATCTATTATTTATTTTTTATCATTATTAACGATTCAAAAAAAGTAATACAAATGAATTATTGGTAAATGATGTACTAATAGGTTATATGGGGGCATAGATATTGATGCATAGTGGGAGACGTTTTTTTATAAAGTTAGTGCATCATTCTATTGGCACTATGCATTTTTCCTATTAAATAGTGTGTGTACAATTTTACATATCTTAATTGATACTTGTATCTTTTTTTCACTTATATAAAAGTACAGAATTTGCAGCAAGTGTTAAATGTAGTGCACATAAGCTGTTTAGACAGCACAAACACTCATTCCATAGAGCACATCTTCTATCTTAATCTGTATCACTTTTCTTACTCTTTTATTCTTGTTCATTAAAAAATATAAAGTTAATATATATTAAATCGGATATTATATGTGAGTCCCTCATATCCAATGTAAGAATCCACCAACTTTCCAACAAGTAGGAGGAGTAATTTATTAGTGTCTTCTTTATGACTCTGACTTGAATCTCATCCTATCTTTAATAATAGTACTTGTGTTTTCTTATTTTATTCCTAGATTCAAGATGAAATTTATGTTGGGTGTTAGCCAAATTGAAAAAATAACTAGAAGCTTTGAAATGTTACATTACTGTTTATATTCTTAACCAACCTTTAGTCAGTTTTTAACCAATTTCACCAAACATAATCATTGTGTTATTCAAAATGTGATACATTTTGGAAATGCATGTGCAAGAGTGAGTTTAGGAATAGCCATGGGGCTGGTCTGGATTTGTGTTTAACCATTTCCAAATCCGAGTTTGATGGAGTTGAAAACAATACTAGCATCTCTGACTCTGTCAGATTTTATGTAACCTAAATCCGAAGAAAACTTGCTCAAAACCTATATTATTAATGAATATGTTCTATATGAAACCATCTTCTATCTCTTTCTTCCTTTATTTGGTAAACTAACTTCATTCAAAATGGAACTTCTTCAGTTATAAAATATAAAAAAAAAACTGAACTCAATCATAACAGATTTCTCTTGTTAAATTTTTGGGCTGATTCAAATGGATATCAACAAGTTTGGTTATGATTGTGATTCATAAGTGAATTGAATTGTGGGATTTGATGTTTGTGAATTGCATGTGACACTATGTGATAGTAGCATTTATGATAAGATCATGAAGAAGTAATAGCAAACTTGACATAATTACTACTAGTTGAAAATTGGGTGGTCCATTTTTGTCCATGCCTTGGTAATTATTAAATTACTATACATTCAATCTCATGTATTTATTTTTCTATTATCATGTATATATAAGTAAGTGATAATGATACAAATGTAGAAAGTTTCAATTAAAAATTATATCAGAAATGCAAAAATGCACTAAATACTTTCATCAAATTTCACTTTTAATTTATGATTATAAATGTATAATATCTAAGCATTGTTGGTGTAAAAATTTATACACAATTAATAACATAGTGACAATGTATAAAAGCTCTTATACTGTTAGTGAATATCTTTTTTTCTCTTGATTTTTATCTTTATATTCAGTCCCTTAGTATTTAATGTTAACAAAGCCCTTAATTTATTAGTATTCTCTAAAGATGCCCCATAGATCTTGAATTCTCAGTCTCAATAGGCCACTAGGCCCAGGCCCAGAGGCAAGATGTCCACCTTCTATAATGTAAATTATTTAAGAGTATATTTACGAGTTGAATATTATAGGAGAATGAAAGGAGATGAAAAATTGAGAAACATAAAATATATTGTAAAAAATAGTTCTGAATTCTTCATTTTCATTTCAAAACTTAATTCACAAAATAATCGTATGATAACGGATAAGTAAATTAAGGAGTTGAATTCTTCAATTAATTATGCAGTTAGGGATTTAAGAGTATCTCATAAGACATATCAATCAAGTCCATGATACTATCAATAACTTCAAACTTTGTAATGAGAAAGTTTCCTAGGCATAATAATGGCAATAGCTACTCATAACTAAGGGTGGAAACAGGTCAGGTCAGGCTTTGCCTTAAACAGGTCCAGCCTATATAGCATATAGGAGCCTGGGCCTAGCCTGTTAGCCTGTTTAAAAAAAAATTCAAAGCCTGAGCCTGACCTGTTTAAAAGCCTGGTCTGGCCTGTTACCCTGTTTAAAGGCCTATTATACTATATGGTCATGAAATAGGCCCTGTTAGGCTTTATAGGCCTTTTAGGTGGCCTAAAGCCTGGCCTGTTAAGCTAAATAGGCTTTTTAGAAAGCCTGAGTCTGGCCTGTTAATGAAAAAAGTCTGGTCTGGCCTAGCCTGTTATAGGCCAGGTAATAGGCCCCTGATAGGCGGCCTGGCCTGTTTCCACCCTTACTCATAACACACTTGCATGGGGCTAAATAGGTATTGATATATAGCTGTTCAACTAGGAACAATAATATGTTGTCCTTGAGCATTTCTATATACCTATTCCGAACCAATTAAAATATAAAAATTAGAGTGTTTAATGTAATGTTTGTATAATATATGTACAAAAATTAGGAGTTTTTTTGTATGGGTAAAAAATGGAGGGATAATTTATATAATTTCATTAAAATTCAAGATATGTTAATGTAATTTACTCCAAAAAAATTAAATATTTATGACTTTTTCTATTTTTAGCTGATTTTAATTGATATAAAATAGACTTACGTTTTTAAGGACAACAAATATTTGTCCTTCAAGTAAACCAATTCCATTAAATCTAAGCCACTCCATAGTTAAAACCATGGATTATTAGTAGTAGCTTTTCAAGTTTATTTAAATCTTTAGAATTCTCTGACATGTATTAAACAAATAGAATCATACCTAAATATATTGATAAGCTCTTCAAAGGCTTCTAGCTACTTAAGGTTTTGCTATTTGAAAATTATCTAAGTGTTATTCAGAACCTTCTTTATTTGTATAAATAAGCGAAATTTTATTTATGATAATCTCAACTTAAGCATCATAGGAATTACATTCTCCATCTTCTACAAATGGTTGAAAAATAATCACGAATCATATGCTCAGAACCTCTCATATTTCATAAGTAATTCAACTAAAAGTATTAGATTTACAAAAATAATTGGAGCTAATTTATTCCATGATATATAAACTTTTAAATTTTTTGTTATATGTAATTGAATTTTTTTAACATTTTTTTGTATAACCAAGAGTATCCGATACCCTGTGATTATTTAATATTTGTTTTTCTTTTGTTGCTCTACAAGGTACCTAGTTACTTACACTCATAAGGTACTTTACATGTGTGATATTAGTAGTAGGTATTTTGCACTTAAGTGATATAAAATACTAGAACAAAAGGGTCACTATCATCTCTTCGAAATAGGGTTTCTATCATGGTTGTTCAAACTTTTCATTATTATGTGGATGACACAATTGTAGATCCTACAATAGGGTCTCATTTTGGACACATCATCACTACTAACTATGCACCATATTCATGTTCATCCAGATATAAAACATGCTCATAGATATGCATTTTTTTTCTTTTTGAAAGGATAGATATACAATTTGGTGTAGGAACGGTGGTTGTACACATCGAATACGAAGTCGCTCATAGGAAAGGATTGGCAGGATTTGAACAAGTTGGTGTCTGATGTCAGAATGATCGTTATTATACCTTTTTGGATAGGGAATCGGGACAACAAAGTAAAGTCATGTCTTTGTCGTAAAGTATAAGCTTTTTAGGCCATCTTAGTCCATTTTAGGCCCAAAAAGAATGTTTTAATATTTTTTGGAATTTTTGCTTTTATTTCTATTGTAGATAATTTCATATTAGGTTTTTCGTTTACTATTTAAACACTTTTGATTGAGGCCGTAATGATTATCTTATCCTTAATAAAAGTTCGAGAGTGTTTTTTAATGGATTCCAGAATTTATCTATGAGATTTGTGCTTACAAACTAATATTTATTGTTCTAAGTTTGTCGTTTGCAATCCTCTATGCTTCCAAGTGCATTACAAATAATATTAAAGTTATATAGATATATATTTGTTGTTTCTAGTTTCTATGAAGGGGCCAGTGACAGCATGTATATACAACTAAGGTGGTGTGTATATGTCCCACTATATGACAGCTTTCAATTATACACACATGGAGTTGTCTCAACCATCCTTCATCTTATTTATTCTCTTTCAAGATTAAGCTTGGAAAATGGATTCAACTATTAAGCTGGTATGAATTATATCCATAAATGGGTGAGTTTAGATTTATAAAAGTTCTCTAAATTAAGTCTCAAATTATAATAGCCTTAGTTTAATCACAATTTAACCTGATTAAGTTGTGGGTCACTCAATGGGGTCCAAAAAAGCATCTCAATCACATTAAAAATTGAAAGGAAATAAATCACTTTGTATCCAATAAAAAGTATCTCAATCACTTTGCATCTCAATTACTTTGTCTCATTTTCTATCTCAGACTAATCACATATTCCTACATGAATAAAAGAATTTTTTTTAAAAATAAAAAGTAATATTCTGATTGACTCTAGACATGGAATAAGACATTCTTCAAAACATATGAGCTCTATCCAAATTGATGTATTATCATCCTTACATAAATATCACTATAATAATAATAATGTTTATGATGTTGAGAGGAAAGTCTCAAGTCCTCAAATATTTGATTCCCGAGACTAAAAACAATATTTGTTGGATAAATAATTATGTATCTGAAAGTGAATTAATTTCTTAACATAGAGTAAGATAATATCACTAGGTATACGGTATACCAAAAAAACATCACTAGTAATGAAGCCAAAAGTTGAAACTTATATATTATGATACATATAGTAGTATAAATTATAATTAGTAATGAAGCAAAAAGTTGAAATTTTAGTGAAATTAGTATATGTTATAGAAACTTTAATCCTCCAAACCAAACACAACCACATCCACATCAGTTTCAATATTGCCAAATAGCTAAAGCAAGAAAAGTAGAGAAAAAACAAAGAAATTTACACTCAAATTCTCTTGCCTCTTGGCTGTGCCTTGGTCATGTTTCTTCCGCTAACCCACTAACAACATCTATAGGGACATACATCATTATGTCCTCAAATGTTTCATTCCATGTTCGGAGCCGAACTAATAATATATGGGTACACATTTGTTGTCTCATTTTTTTTATGTCACTCCATGTGTCAGGAGGTGTGATTGGTTAGAAAAAAATTAATTACAATTTTAACTTAAATAATTTTTTTCAACCCATCATAATTAATGATACATGAAATGGTGAGACAACAGATATGATTCCATAACATAATGTCATATGAATAAAAGAAAACTTTAGAAAACAAAAAGTAATATTCTAATCGATGTATGATTCAGGACATGTAAACTTTGTTCATATATGATATATAGTCGTCACTCCAATTTTAATTTCATTAGAACCCTTCCTCTTCATTTTTTACTCTTTCAATTCCCTTCTTATAAATCACTCAAACCTTAGTCTGTATTCTTCTTATATACTTATAAGTTTCAACAAAAAAACATTAAGAGATTTTGTGCATGTCATATATGGAGTACAAGTCCACTTTCATCACATGTTTCTTTCTCTTTCTCTTCCTCAATCTCCCTTATTTCTCCATAGGTTTGCATCTTCTACTAACATACACACATTATTTCTCTATCTCTTTTTGCAACCATATATATATTATTGTATTTACATATATGCATGTGTGTTTATATCTAATTATTAAGGTATAGGACTATATTTTTAAATTTTTTGGTGTTTATTTAACTTTAATTGTTGTAGGGGTACCCCAATATGAAGCATTGGATTCAAAGATATATGAGATTGATTATAGAGGTCCTGAGACACACACTTCTGTTCCTCCTCCTCATGATCATTCACATGGCTTAATGGGTAGCAATGCTATCAAGGAAGATAAGGTAAGTTAGTGATCTTTTATGTTCTTTGAAAGCCATTGAATTTCTCTTTCATCATGAAGTAGTATTTTTTCGGTATTATCAAAATTATTCTTCTTTATAGGTAAGAAACTAATCTATTTTGGTATGTATGATTGTATTTCCCAACAAATATCGTTTATAAGAATTAAATTTTTACCTTTATGTTTTTTTAGGATCTAGTGGAATCTTATACCACTAAACTAACGTCTTTTGACATAGTATAATTGAGAAAAAAAATGAATTTTTATTCTTTTTAATTTAAGCTACTTTGTTTGAAGAAGAAGATAGAATGTGGGTTGGGAAGTTTGTGTTGTTTTACTATCTAAAAAGGAAATTGTATACAAGTGATGCAAAAGAGAATATTGTGCAAATCTTAGGATTTTATTATAAAAATAGGTAAAGGAATAGTAAAAGGGTGATGATATTCGAGAAAATTTAGATCAAGTTATTTTAATATAAAAAAAATTCTCATCACAAAAACCTCTCTTTATTTTTCTTTTTATTTTAAGATCAAAATCATTTGAAGTGTTTATGGTTGGTATATGAGAAACAAGAGAGAAATTATTGTTAGTATATGACTCATACCTCTGCTTCAAAACTCATGTTTTTATGAGTGTTTACACAAATTTCGATCTTCTCCCCTGTACTAGAGTATCAAGAAGATTTACATTAGTTTTATCATTTATAATATACTTTTATCTATACATATTTTAAAATTTACCCCGTTAAAATTTAAATTGTAATATTTAAATTGTTCTTTTTTCAATAATATTAACTAAATTTGACTACTTTAATTCATAATGCCTATAATAAACATCTTAAGGATTTTATATATAACCAATATATTTCCTTTTTGTTGAATATTCCGAGTATAATTTAGCATATAATAATTAGTTTCATTTATATGCTTTTCTCCTCTCTTTGTATAACTCTTTAGTTGTTAAATGCTTCTCTACTACAGGTTAAGAAAGTGCATGGATGAAGAACCTTTACAATAAGTGTGGCTAAGATAGCTCTCATATACAAACAATATATTTTTTCTGTAGAGAATGTAATTATTAAGAACTTGGCATATTGTATTATATAGAATATATCTTTGTATATTGAGAATTGTGTTGTGATTGCAAAGACAGAACAATAAAAAAAAAACTTCTAGTTCTATATTTTAGTGTATATGAGAGAACACTTTGTCACTAACAAATTAGATGACAAAGTTTATGCTCCTCATTGATATAATAATTAAAGTTTATATTTTCAAACTTATTCAAAATCTTAGCTATCAATTCTAAGAAAATCCAATGATTGAGATCTTCTCACCACTTCAAACCATCGAATTTTCTTAGAATTAATGGCTAATATGAGGAGCAAGTTTAAAAAACTTACATACAGCATGAGCAACTTTTTTTTAATCTTCAAATGGTAATGGAAAGCAAAAGCTAGTAATCAGAATTGAGATTAAAGGTGTGTATCTAGTCTCATATTTTGGAGAGTCGGAATCATCTCTAATATTAGACTCTTCGGTACTTGGAATGTGAGAGAAAAATAATATTTAAAACTTTTAAATTAAAAAATAAACGTAGATCTAAACCATTGAAAAATTTGGTATCACATGTCATAATCTAAGTCTAATACTAGACTCTCTATTACCGAAGAGGATCCTAACCCATTATTGGATGCTTGATGGCCATTTTCTCCTTACGTACAATAATAATGGAGAATAGAATATACCTAAATCTAAACTATAATAACGTAATTGTTGTTTGAGAACATAAGCTACCTACCTTTAAACAAATATATTTGTTGTAAGAATTTTGTAGAAGAAAGGATTAAAGAGGGTGATAAACAATAAAATCAAGGTATTTTAATACAATCACATAAAAATTGAGTTTAGTTTTCTCTTCCCCAAAATCTCTTCATGGTTAATATTAAAAGTTTGTTATTTGAACAATTCCGATTCATTATGATTGACAAAGTTGGTTATTTCATGATTGACAATCTGTTTTGAAATAGTTGGTAACAAGTTTATAAGCCATCGAGATGTCAAACATCCGACAAAACAGAAAAACTTGTCTAGAGACGTATTCGACACGTCATATTTGGAGACAAGCACATCTATGTTTTTTGGGTGCAAAATGATGAGTTAATCATGACACCCCTTCCAAATATATTGCTAAAACACTGATTTATGAATCCAAGCATGATAGAATATGAAAATTAATGTAAATTTGGACACCATACTAGGAGAGATTTTTCTGAAGAGTATAGTTCAAAGTTAAAAACTACAGACACAGAACATAAAATGAGTACAAAGTCTCTTCTACTCTCCCGGTGCCGAAACGCCTTGCTTCAGTCTCTCTTTCTTCAGCTTCTTCTTTGAGATCGGCTTCTTCTTTCGAGGAGCGATGGTCTTCTGTGCATATAGGTAGAGCACATAGTTTCCGATGAGGAATGTCAATACTAACCCAACAACAACAAGGAGAACTATTAACCCTGGGTTGAACCCTTTGGGTCCGGAATCCTTAACCTGAGTGTAATAAAATAGAAAAGCATTTCTGTAAGGACATATTAGAGAGCACTAAGCAAAAAGAAATTGTAAAGGCAAAAAAATGCACTTTTGTGAGAAGGAAAATAGAGACGGAATTCATGATCATTGCTAACAATTCTCGCTAAAGAACCATCCCCGAATGCGATAACAAGAATTATAGTTTTCTCCATTCATTTGAGTAATCAAGGAATGACAACAAATGTTTTCAAAACTTTTTTCTAGCAAAACAATTGTCTGATTCAACTTGTTTGGTATTGATCATAAAGTTTGTGAATAGTGTCAATATGCAATATATGCACTATTGAAGAGAAAACTTCGATACACAAAATATGCTGAATATATAAATCGGAAGCTGCAATCCAATGAATTTTGAAGAAACAATGACTTCCGATTGAAAGGAAATTACTATTGCAACTTAAAAGGATTTAAACCATATTATGCAAATACCTCCTGAAGCTATATTTGAAGCAGAAGTCGCATTTTACAGCAAGAAGAAAATTGGAAGATCTTGTCACAACATTATTCTTCACTTCCATAAACCAGGATGGTTATAAATTCATAATCACACCTTATTGGTTGAAAAATTGAATTATAATGCATGACGCTGGAATCTCTTAATACAAAAATGAATTTTACGCATTCATATAAAAGTCATAACCTATTTAAACTCAACATTCAGGTAGGTATGCAAATCATCAGAGTCATTCAATCCTATTCAAACTCCAGGTGTTGATTGAAGTTGAACACAGCGAAAGCCTATCTATCTGTTCCGTATTATTTTTATAATCTAAAATCGAAAGCATGAATTGCATCAACATAAAATAGGCAATACAAAGCATTGAGCAAATGGAAATTTTAACCAGACACAGCAACACTTGACACTATTAAGTATTAAACATTGCTTCAATCTCATCACAACAGTTTTTCAACAAACATTAAAGGTGCCTCATAGCCATAAATATGAAACACATATAACCACGATAAAGGGCTCGTTTGATTCGACTGGCCTATACCAAAGGCATTTATCTGGGGCAAAACCTGAAATTCAGCTTATAGGAAAAACTGAGTTTTCCAACATAAACCTTTCTACCAAAAATGTTTTCTTTTTTGGAGAATCACTTTTTTCAGAATCTTAAACAGAGGCTTTTAAATGGTTAGATCTGAATACGAACATTATTTACCTGAGCCAAATCCCTCATTGAAAAGCAGAAGAATAAATAAATAAGATTCCTAATTTACTTTCCACTGAATAATGAACAGAACTATATAAGTGACCCAACAAATCCATTTGCTTTAATATTTAGCAACCATGCATAAATTCTCCACAGCATTAGCAAAATGCCCAAAATCAATTAAAAAAATCATTTTTTTTATGAATACCCTGGAAAAATTAGGGTTTGGTCTTCATCCCAAAGTTCAAAAAAATCATAAATTTTGAAAATAAAACCATGATCTGAAACGCATGGAACATGTGGGTACCACATACAAAGGTATATCAATGTTTTTTTTTTTGCAGAATTTAATACAGATCAGATCTAATTAAAAGAAAAAGGAACAATTATGAAATTAGGGTTTTGAAATTGAAATTGGGAATCGATAGAAGGAAAAGGAACTTACATCGGCCATGTTTCAAAGCTGAGGATCTGAGCAAATGAATGAAGTAATTTTAGTGTTCTTCCTTCCTTGGAATTGCAATATATTATAAAACTAATGCAAAATATTATTATGGCAAAAAAAGTAATAATGGTGGTGAAGGAGAAAATACTTATTTTTTTTTTTTGCAAAATTTCAAAATAAGCAAAAGCTTAATGATAAATTTTAGATTTATTGACTAATTAATAACTTTTTTAGTTACATAATTAATGTTGTTTGACCAAGTGGATGGGTATCTTGCTTAGTACTTTAATACCGTTAAATAATATGTTTTTTGTATCATCAAGAATATTTTATTACTTTTTAGGGTAAAAAACTAATTTGCAAGGTTTATAATTGTCAATGCTTTGTTGGTGGTTAAAGAATAAGTTAGACATATTTAAAATTTATTATATTTTATATTATTTTTATATTTAGATAGGCTAATAAGTTTGTTTTTAAATAAATTTATTTTAATTCAAAAAATAAATTGTAACTTTAATGTAAACAACATTTCATAAACAATAATTCTAATTACATTAAAATAGTATAATATAAATATTATTATATAATTTTAGATAGTTAGGATTAATTTATTTTTTTAAATATTGTAAAGTAAAGTATTAACATGTTTATGAAAATGTTAGATCTAATATATTATAAGTAAGATAGAGATGTGAATAAGTGATTGTGTGAAAGTGAAATTTTGGATATGAGATGTTTAACACTTAGTAGTAGCTAAATAGAGTAATAGCATGTCGATATGTAAGGGGGACAACTTGAGAAAATGAAAGATGTGTTTATATATAAAAGTCAACTTTAATTTTATTTGTAATAAACTACATAATGATATTATTATATTATATTATAAATTATATTTATTGATAAAGTAATTCTAATGATTAAATAAACCAAGATTTTACATTGCTACAATTTTAGAGAGATGCAAAATCAAAATCCTATGGGCTCACTTCTGTACCAAGCTATGGGGACATGTTCTAAACTCCACATCCTATAATATGAAATAAATGATTATTCTACCCATATCTAAACCTACTTAAATTTGAAGAAAATAATAACTTTTAACTTTTGATCAATGTTTCTTTAGACTCATTCAAAAGACAAAAATTGTTTGAAATTATTATAAGTGGACTTTGACACTTCACAAATCCATCACAAACCGCAAGAGTGTAGGGTAAAGATCCTAATTAAATAAAAAATGTTTTCAAGATTATAAAAGAAGCAAATATGTGCAGATCTTAGTTTTAGGTGAGTAATCCAAACATGGATTCTAAATAATAAAGTTGTCATGCCTACAGAATAAACTAATTTGCAAGCTGGTTATGTTCACCCAACTTGGACTTAATTGCATGATTGTATAGTTAGATTCACCTATGATCAAAATGTTAAAAGTTCGATTCACAAGAACAATATTTGTTAGGAGGATCAGTCACGCACCCCAAAAGAAACTAGTTCTTTACCCATAAGATGATAGAATACCCTTAGTAGTACAAAAAAAGAAAGATAGATTCACACAGAAAAACAATTTATTGTTTAATGCTTCAGTCTAGTAATAATGACAATAGAAAATTGTTCTATTATCACCTCCAATCTATTCATTTTGGATCTGCTCAGGTAAATGCTTATTGACAAAAGGAAGGTACAAAGTAAATTCATCTATGCATATGATGATAACATGTCCTTACCAAATAAAGGTAGTAAATTAAATGTTATAACATGGACTTTTATAAGCTTCTACTTTCTCATCTTGGGATAAGGTTTTTGGATGAGTTATTGGAAACATGTAATTGATAGAACAATGTTATTTGTACTCAATACATTGACCCTAATAACATTTTTGCAGATACAACATCTCCAAATATATATTATATATATATACAAAATGAGATAAGCTAAGGTACAGTAGAACCAATAAATTATTCAATTATTATCCTTCTTATCCTCAGACAAAGCAGAATCTTTACAAATAGGGCATAACTTGTTCATAGATAACCACTTTTTAATGCAGCTTACATGGTAGTCATGTCCACAAGTTTTAAGTGTTCCAACATCATCCATGTTATTGTATTCTTCCTGCAATTTTCAATATAAGACTAGTAAGCACCTAATTAAGGGTATCTAAATTATATAGGAGAGTATTAACCAATGCCTATAGGAGGACACTGATTAAGGAATAAGATAAAGAAAATTTGCATGGTAGTGTTATATTAAATATATTGAACACTAACAGTTTCCCAAAACAAAAGTTGTTGTTGATTCCGTTTTCGAGTTGAATTTTGGAAGTAAGAGAAGGGAATGGAAGGCTTCAGAGCCATGAAATACAGTTTGAGATGAATCTGAAGTCTTCCATTTCCCTTCATTCCCTTCCAAAACTCAGCTCATAAACAGACCCCTTAAACCCTAAGCATGACCGAGTTATTTTATATCATAAATTTCTTTCCTTCCCCTCCAAAACCCAGCTCATAAACAGACCCTTAAGCCCTAAGCATGACCGAATTATTTTATATCACAAATTCCTTTTCCTTCCCCTCTAAAACCCACCTCATAAACAGACCTTTAAGCCCTAAGCATGACCGAATTATTTTATATCATAAATTCCTTTCCTTCCCCTCCAAAATCCAGCTCATAAACAAACCCTTAAGCCCTAAGCATGACCGAATTATTTTATATTATAAATGGAAGAAACTTACAAGGCAGATTACACAAGCTTCTTCATCTTGGCTTTGCTCGGATGAACAATATATTGATTCAATCAAACATTTGGAAAGCAAATCCTCACACAATCCTGTGCTCACATGTCCAATCCTCTCACCAAGATTAAGCAGTTCCTGGTCAAGCCAATCATCAAAATTAAAAACATTCAGTACATAATACTGATAATACTAATAAAACAAGAGACAATATACAATAATAAATAATCACCTCATAGCTCATGTTGTCTATGTCCATCCTCATGTCACTGTGCTGGTCAAGCATATTCCTAGCACCATACAGTGATGCACGATGGACAATAATGAAACCCTGAAAGCATAACAACAACAATTTCAGTTTGCCATTCGAACTTTCGAAGTTATGCAAGAAAGAACAGTTTAGAACACTGTAACTAGTCCACTTCATAAAAATATAAGTAAGATGGTGCAAGGGCACAGAAATACAGGTCTCATAGATATAACTCGGGAAGATTGATAGTGAAGACCAACCTCGTCAACCAAGGATTGATATCTATCACTAGATATTCTTGACCTCCCATTTCTATCATTGTTCCGCCAGCGGCTGATGGTCGACGATCTTGGCCTTGGATGTCTAGAAGTGTAGTTTTCAGCTACCACAGGCAATCCATCATCTGAAGGTGTCACATATCCCAAACATAAGCCTGAAGAAGCCCTAAAAGTTGGAGTGGATCTCTGAGAATAATGACTTCTAACTCCCCTAACAGCCTGAGTCGGATTATTATGAAAACTTTGAGGGGCGGTAGGGTTTCTGCTTGTACTAGGTTGCTCTTGATGATAAGCCCCAACATCTACCGAAGCATTACTGGCAGTAGCACCACTTCCAACAAGGAAGTGACTTGCCTCAAGACTGAAAGCACTTGTATCTGCATATTCAGACAAAAAACTCTTTCGACATATAGAGGAAGGGGAATGGAATGTGTACTAATATTTGCTAATCATAAACTAACCTGCTAATAACGGCCTTCCGCGAGCAGGAGATATACTCCTTTGGCTCCAATCCCTCGCCAAAACGCTGGAAGTCTGGCCAGAAGGATCCACCATGCTAGAATGTTCAACTGGGAGGGAAGCAGAGTAGTTGTGTGAATGGTTACTCGATAAATGGGTCCTAGCAATGTTGGATTCCAAATCAAGTGCAGAACGACTCCTCACGTTCCTTAAAGAACTCTCACCCCTAATTGAAAGGCCACCACCTCTGAATGTGGGTGTCAAAGTAGCATGATCCCAAGGCATATATTGGTAATCTATATTTGGCTTCTCTGGCCGTAATTCTGAAGATATAGGCAGATCAGTTGAACTCCCGGCATTGAAGTATCTGCTTGTACTGCCTCTCTCAAAAACTGGAGGAATTTCAGGGCTCTTACGCTTGCGAGGCCCTCTTCTACTTCCCCTTGTAAGATCAATAAAACCATCATTAATATGAAATGCTTGCCCATCATAATTGGAAGAAGACGGGTGATGTGCATAATTTTCAGACACTGCAAAGAAAGCTCCAGCACTAGACGAATGCATAAAATGATTATTAGAAGTGTCTGATGCAACCCATTGATGAGGAGGCACTTCAACGTTGAGACTTGATGTTGCATATCCATTTGACCTTGTGGTAGAGTTCCAACGAGAGGGAGAAGAAACACTATCTGTAGACATATTTTCCACAGGATAAATTAAAGAACCATTCTCTGAAGTGTTAGGCATACCTGCAATATAGGTCCTTCTGATATAAGTGATATGATTTTGATGCAGTGAAAGAAGTTTTTTACCATGAAATTAGATTGGCTTATGAGCCGAAATACAGGTGGAACTGAGGTATATAGATTTAACATTACCAGGGAGCAAATGATGTTGATCTGCATGCATATGATTCCAATTCTGGTCAGGCTCGCCCTCAAACATTGGAGTTGTGTTATAAAAGTGTCTATGCTCCATTACTGTCGTTTGCTGCAATCTCAGGAGTCAGAACAGACAGTGCAGCCAAACCGAATCCGTAAATAACTCAGCCTGTAAGGCAAAAGAGCAACTGGAGAATTCAATATAAAAAAAGTCAATTTAATTCAAAACAAACAAGCAATAATGCTTCTAAGCCATAACATCTATAAGAGACCAAAGTACGGTATGAAATAACAGCAAAACAAAATAAACTTTTATCAATACTCAGTTGCATATTAAGTATTCCCGTTCAAACAAGCTCAATTGGCATGTAAACCCAATCAAAATATTTCCGGAAAAGAAAACCACCATGCATAGTTTAAAAACTTGCCTGGATGCTAATTTCAATTCAAACGCACAAGTGCCAACCTAAAATACTGCATGTAGTACCATGAGCATGAACCTAATTTATTAATCATTTGCACGGGATAAATAATTAGAGTAAAGTATATCAATCAAGCCCAGTTGAATCATAAAGTGTAGCCTTACAAAAACTCAACTAAAAAGGACGGGTAAACACTAGCAATTATTTTTGAAGGAGAGAAGGGATTCACAGCCGATCTACGAGCCAGTAAACACTAAGCCCTTGCCACTCATGGTCTCCTTAATCATAATAGATTATAAACAACCCAGAATAATCCACTCACTTGAAGCCATTTTACTCATGCCGCCCCACTGGTACAGAAAGAGCACCTTCTCTAGTCAGAACTAAGAAAACAAATATGATTGAAAAAGTGAAGAAGAGGAAGGGGGAAATGACAATGTGGAGATTTAAACAAGAAGATGGATCCTCAATCGACACTCTACCGTATGATGAATGGCAGCAAGAGTTCAGCTTTACCAAATAGAAAGAGGAAGGATTGGGAAATAGGATGACTAACTTAAGAGATATTACCTGGATATGATTTAGCAAGTGCTAGGACTTAACATTTTCTAATCTTTTCCTGCCCTTAAAAAAGATAATGAACAGTGCACATGCATCGAGCACATTGGAGGGAACCCTTGTATGTGTGCCTTACTGTTGTATCAGTAATCAAGATAAGGTCAATTAAATACAAATAAGTAAATCCTATGTACCAGCAAAAACACAGTAATTTACAGTAAAACTTGTTTCACAGAAAAAATTATACAAAACAATATGGAGTAAAGTCCGATTGAATTACAAAACCAAAAAAAATCCTTTAAAAAAGAGATACTAATATACAGAAGGTAGTCTGAACAAAAAATTGTTAGCTATAGTAATTTACTGCAAGAGAAATCATAAATGATAAATACTAAAGTGGAACCACAGTATACTAAAAGCTTTTCAGCTAAAAGCTCTCTCTTGAGCATTTTCAGTTTAACTTTTTCTGAATATAAAATAATCTCAAATGTTATAAACACATTACGAAGATGATACGAACTCACTTAAATGTGAAGCATTATTAAACTAGGAGCTATTGAAACTAGTGAACATAAAAAATAATATGGATATGACTGACCATTCACCTAACATTAATAAAATTCATTTTAATTTCAAATTTCACTGGAATCCAAACAATAAATAATTTCTGAACAAGACAAACAATCAGTAATATATATGCCTTCAAATGATATTTATTTTTATCAATATATTCCAATCTATGTTCGTCTTACAAGCTATAATCATGTGGCATAGAGGTTTTACATAAAAAAACATGGAAATTTCCAAATAAACGTTAAAGATTCTAAAACAATATGCCTAATTGTCCCCCATATGGGCTTTACATGGAAATTTGTCCTTTACCAGAATATTAACAATCAAAAGATGTCCCCCATACCCAATTCTAATGAATTCTCTTCACAATTGAACACAATTGTTTATCCAATTATGAGGGAGAGTTTCCTTAGCCCCAGTAAGGTGTGAGAATTAAAATTTAGTGAGTATAGACCTGAACATGGAAGTAAAATGGCTTCCATCCCACATAAATAGGTAAAGCAAATGTCGAAGTGCCCTACAATTTGGTTAGACTATCAACACCTTGCACTAGTGTCGCTTCATTCCTCAACATTTTGGACCACGGAAGGAGATTATAATCAACTCGTGATAATCAAATAGCATCCACGTCAACAAGCTCACAGGACCACAACCAAATAAAGCATCACCCAGAATTGCACCAGTCCCAACCATGAATTTTTGTATTACAGGAGAAACCGAATTTTGGCAGACTCATAAACTGCACCAATACAAAGGGCCACATATGTCATTTGAGAGAGGATACCCAGAACTAAGTAGTCTCCATCGATGGCATGCACTAATGGTTCAAACATCAGAATTGCAGCCTGCATAGTGCATAGGTCTAAAACCACAGCCTGCATAATGCATTTGCATGTCTAGTGAATACTCTACAAAAACTGCACTCTTAACTCATTACACCGGTACCCTCTAAATAGGACCACCTTCATATCAATTACCGCAAATGTCAAAATCAAAACTAAGAGATCCGGAAGAATTTGACTTGAGCATGTACAAGTCACGGGGTATATAGTACTGAGGTTTACCAACATCCAAATCTTAGCAACTCAGAGCACCACCACTTAGAACTATAGCAATAATATATGTAAAGACACATGAACCTCCTGAAATTTCCTGTAACAGTCCATTCCAACTTCTTGCATCACTAACCATTCTAATAAATCTATGGCCACAAATTCCTCAGCATAATTGCTAAGCCAATTTGATGCCAAACGAGCATACACTCACAGAATATGTATTTGACCTTGATCTAAAGGACACATTACAGTTGAAGAAGGCCTATACAATTGTTCCAATTAACCGAGATTCTTTGGTATAATACACTTTCTTCATCCTATATGAACATTGGATTATGACACGCCATAGCAGCAACTTATCATGCTACTAAATCTTGACAAAACAGGAGACGCCAAAGTCATCGATTCTATAGTAACCCCATTTATCCAAGATTAAGAAGGTCTTGCAACACCATCTGCAATTCAGACAATGTGATTGGATAGGCCAAATGAAGAAGAAATCACCCACTTCCATAACCTGTGCAATGCAAATGCAACAGCAAAACCAGTTTTGCCACTAATAATAATGTTATGTTTTTAATATATCAACCCAAAGCTCTAAGGGTACATGTAACTGAAACATTTTTAGAAGAAGACCTGTTTGGAGTAAAATTATAATTAAAAAGGTTGAAGAGAGAGACTGAGGTAGAAATGCCCATGAAATCAAAACTCACCAGTATACTATATAGATGCAATCATGTACTAATACACCAACAGCCCCAAGAAACCTGCATGACAAAAAAACGATCTAAACCTAACTGATTCGAAGGAAATCTAAGAAAAATCAGACCAACATTATCTGCTAGAGTGTCCAACACAAAAACCATAAAGCTTGATAAACAATTAGTATTTAGCACAAGCTAGTTAAATTGAAAAGATAAACAATTAAATCAAAAAAATGATGGTCCAATACACGAGACTTCCACTTGGTATGATATGTGGAGGATAGATGTACGCAACCTTATCCGCCAGAGTAAAGGTTGTTTCGAGGATTTGAACTCGTGACTTCATGGTTTGAGATATGAGTATAGGACAAATATAACAAGACCCAAATGTGTTGTTTCCAGCAAACAAACGCACTACCACAACAGGACCCCTCTGCGAGGCACACTACTAAAAGATTTTGTGGGGTTTCAAGTCACACAATTTCCTAAAACAAGGGACAATAGATTCATCCACTAAGAATGGGGATACACTTTAAAAACAATGAAACCACCACATTCCGAAATATACTGCTAAGATGGACAAGCGTTCGAGATTCATGTGAGTGATGCTTTTTTGGGAGCGGCAAACACGCCCAGACACGCATCCGAAATCCGAAATGGATTAATTTCTTACCAAAAAGTTGAAAGAATACTTTTGGTAATACAAAAAATAATACTAAGGTGGACTCATTTAGGTGTACAGTTGATCATTTTTACAATATTATAAGGGCAGGCAACCCGGTACACGAGACTCTGGTAGATGTATACAGACCTTATCGTGAAAGGTCCGAAAGCGAAGAAGCTGTTTCCAAAATGTTTGATCCTATGACCTCCACGTCATCATACAAACAAACTTGCCTCTATATTTTAGAATATTATAGGAGCTTTATTTGGAGAACAAAGTAACTATGGATGAAGTTTCATATGATACTTGAGAATATATCAATCAAGCAAATTAAGGAACAAAAGAAATCACAAAATAGTAATAATAAAAATATAATAAAAACCACAGATTTTTTTTCATTTTCCAAAGGAAAATCCAAAACTCTCAACCAAATGAAGAATCTGAGAATAAAATCATGATGATAACATAAAGCAGGAGATTCACACAATGAAATCAATCACACAGAAACAATTGAAGACGGTGATGATTCATCAAAAACATAAATCAAAGATGAGAAGAAAAAGGTGTAACTCATACCACACAAAAACTTAAGAAAGAGAAAGGGTGGTGGGTTGAGTAATGATCTTAGATACGCAAAATGATATAGAGAGAGAATTGGAGAGGAAGAAGAAGAGAATCAAATGAAATGAAATAAATATAAGCTACCGATAAAAATAATATTATTACAAGTAAAGATAGAAAGATATAACTATCGTTACAGTGTACGATGTCATTATATTATTTATCATTAATATTAAATTATTGTTAACTTTTTAAAAAAATCTAAATAAATGGTGAATAATTGCATGTGTATAATCACTTATAATCATTTATATTTAATTATTATTGACTCTTTAAAAAAATATTACTTGTAGATGATGTATAATATCGTAAATGTATATAAATTTTTATAGAGTGTAAAATCTATACACCAATAGTGTAAAGATCTATACACTTGTGCTTCATTATCCACTACTGATTTGAATTACTCTTTTTGAAAAGTCAATAACAATTAAATACCAATGGTGAAAAATGCAATAAAAGTATATAAAACTCGTACAAGCGAAATGCATTTAGTAAAGGCATGGGGAGTTCCATATTTTTTATGTATAGCTCTGTTATCTCTATTTAAACGAGTAAGTCTTCCCGTGATCTCTCTCCCACCAAAAACCATCCCTTCCGGCGTTAGCGCACAAGAAGGAGCTTTTGCATGTATCTTTTTCTCATTTTTATATCCATAATGCATATATATTATATTCTTTTTATATGAAGATGTTTTTCAATTTGACCTGGATAAAAAATATAGAGTTAAAGTTACTTGCAAAAACTTTATCTAACTACCTTTTAATTTGGTAGGGTTAATATTTAATGGAAAATCTAAATTAATTAAACAATCAGATGTAATTTTTGTGGTATAAGATCTATTAGATTTACATTCTCAAATCTCAATAAACAGGAAGGAAAGGAGTATTTCCCAAATTTGGTTTTAAGTAAAGGAAAGAAATGTTCAAACTTCAAAGCCTATTGGTTTTGAAAAAAACTTCCATGAAGATGTATGTATGTGGAGACAACCAATTAAATCTTATCAATACATTAAAAATTTAATTTTGATTAAAATTTAATTATAAATGATAGCACTAACAAACATAAATGTATTTATCTTTAAATGTGTCATGTTATATATATCTTCATACAAGTTTATTTTTTGATTTTATGTAAAACTTTAGCTACCTTCCCTTACACTGACCGACACGTCCTTTGTTAGGGTCATGGCATGCCAGCACGATGCTTAGTTTAATATTCAACTTTTTTGAAATAATTAATTTAGGTAGCATTCCTTTTTCCCCCTCACCCTATGAAAAGAATAAAACATATTTGACTTTTAGCATAATGAAAATCAACTCATGGCCACAGAAACTCAGAAAGGTACATTAATGAATAATACTTTGCAATGCAATGCAATGAGGAAAATTGAGATAAAAAAATCAACAATGATCAATTTTTATTAATGAAAAGACAAATGTATGTTTCTCATCTTATTTTTAATGACAAAACTATGATTTCGTTGTAATCAAATGATAAATACGTTATTGAAAGTTATATTTTTCTATGTTTTTGAAGCATTTGTCTGTTTACTAATGGAGATGATCCTATCTCATAAAAAACAGTTGTTAAAAGTGTGAAAATGGACCTAACTCACCAAGATAGTTCACCAAGCTAGAGCATATGTATTTTTTGGATGATGAATTAATCTATTTTAGGTGTGTGATTATGTTTGTCAACAAGTGTCGCTCTCGAGAATTAAATCGTTGACATTTTTTAGTATCTATAGAGATCTAACAGATTTTATACAACTAGACCAATGTCTTATTGGTATATAAATTTAGTTGATCAAACAAACAAAAGAGGATGACATGCTTGACCATACAATTTCAAAGAAGCATCTTAAAAACAACAAAGATGGATGCATGTTTCACACTTCTTTATCATCCATGGGAAAGAAACAAATGCACTTTTTTTACCATCCATTGGAAGGAAAAGTTAAGTTGGTGTGTGCCGGAAGGTCAAGGAAGTTGGTGACCTGATGATAGGGGAGTTGGCGACCAAAGCCTCGGTGAACGGCAGCCATAATTATAACAGTCCTAAGGTAGCGAAATTCCTTACTATGTAAGTCTCCCTATCTCAGAGAAAAAAGAAAGGCTAGTCTAGAAACCAATTATGGTTTCTCTAATTTAGAGTTCAAAATAGGCATGCAATCTCATCTTACTAGGTATTCAACTTCCCCATTAGTATTTATCATGTGCATTTGAACCGTATGACCTATCTTATTTTTAATGAAATTTAAGTCTAAATCGTGTTTAGTTTTATTATGTGATTAGGTATGAACCACACTTATGAAGATTTTACATAACTTATATTCTAGCATGCTACAAAGGTCCTTAATATAAGGAATTTATATTCAAACGTTTTGTTTTATTTTGCTAGTACAGTGGAATTAGATCATTAGGATATGATAATGTAAGAGTTGAATTCTTAAAAGTGACACTTATTATGAGGGACAATCATATACTTTAAAAGAGATTAGACGATTAGTTCTTTACCGAAAATGCGAGAAGATACTCTTAGTAGCTAGTTATTGTATTCATTTAAATATTAGCTAGTAATTGTATATTCTTGTGTGAAATCCAATTTAAGTTTCATTTTCGGTTAATGGATATTTATTGTATTCACTTTTGTGTGAACTTTTGAGTATTAGCATAATGTTGTAAAAAAATGGACACTTGACAATTTAAATTGTTATGAAATTTTCAATGTCTTATATCATTTTCAGTCACGTGATAGTGATAGTTTTTAGTTTGAAGGATTCAATTTACCGTTTGTAGTTTAGAGTTTGAAGGATTCAATTTACCGTTTGTAGTTTATAGTTTGATGTATGTAGGATGCAGATTTGAGTTGATATACAAATTGCGATAATTTTGATTGTATATGTTTAAAGATTTGACGAGAAAAAAAAAACTACTTTAGTCTATGTCATTTTCTAACGTGGACCCGTCCATATATTGATTTTTTTACTCATCTTTCACACGTCTCATCCTAACTAGGACGAGTTAAAGTTCAAAAATTGACCCAATCAATATTTAGGAATAGATGATAAATATGTTTAATCCATCCCCCGTTCCACGTTGACCTCGAATTGCACTAATCGCAATCAGGAATTTAGATCATATACTAAGTTGGCAGTTGGTAGTTGCTATAACAGGCTGTATCATAATCTTCAACCTCTTCTCTACCTACTTCATCTCTCACTCCTCAAAAACTATACTCAAACCATAAAAAGATCGAATTTTGATTCAATAATCATGAGTATCATCGAAATTCTTACCAGAGTTGATTCCATTTGTAACAAGTACGACAAATACGATGTCCAAAAAATTACGGATTCCAATATCTCCGGCGATGATGCTTTCGTCAGACTCTACGCCGCCGTTGATTCTGACATCGATGCCGCACTTCAGGTTACTTTTTTATTCCGTCATTTAATGTTTGAGTAAATGCTCATTTTAATTTCTCGTGTTTTTTCGAACTTACCTCTCCAGAAATTTCAAATCTGGATCAAAATAGGTTATTTTTAGCATATTTTATAACACATGTCAGAAAATAATTTCTCCATAAAATGACTCATTTGATAAACGTTTGAAATTTTGACGGACCAAACTGATGACTTCGAAAAAATCGAGGAAATAAAATGAGTATTTACTCTTAATGTTTTAGATCGTGGGTGGTTATGGAAATTAAGGAAATTCACATAGATGTAACTATAGGTGCAATTTGTGCCCTAATTGGTGGAAAATTATGGAATTGGGGTTTTTTTTGGTGGAATTAAATTTTGTGCATTAATTGGAAAATTGAGGAAATATATGTAGGTGGAGAGTTATTGGGGGAATTTGAACCATAATTGATGGAAAATTTTAGAATTTGGGTTTTTATTTTTCTTTCTCCCTTCAACTTGTGTAATAGTATGTGAGGTTAATTTTGTGTAGAAAGCAGAAACTGCTTCGAAGGAGAAAGGTAAAGCATCTGCTGTAGCAATCAATGCTGAGATTCGTCGTACGAAATCTAGGTTGTTGGAGGAAGTTCCCAAATTGCAGAGGTTGGCTATTAAAAAGGTTGGTTATTTGATTTTATGCTATTTCTACTATATATTCAAAAGTTGCTGTTTTTGTATTTTTTGTTTTGGTTTTTGAGTAATAGTATGTGAGGTTATTTTTTGTTTTCAAAAATTGCACTGCATTATAATTCTGAACTTTGTTATTTGCTATTTTTGGGTTTAGGTTGGGAACTTGGGTTGATGTTTTTTTGTATTCTATCTATATATGTCTTAGGCATTAACACTTCTGATTAATTGAATTCGCAAAGTTTTTCATTTGTGATTTGTCAATAGTCTTGTAGCTCGTACTTTCAGCTGTAGTGAAGAGCAAGTTGATGCTTCACTTATAGAGATCTAACTAATGACATGTTAACAGAAAATATATCTACTTAATCTAATTGATAAGTATGAAAGCAAAATTTAACAATGAAAACGACAGAAAATAATCCAACTTCTGTTTTTACTAGTGCACTTATCTATCCCGGAAAAGGGCAGATTTGTTGTTATATTTGTGAGTTATCTATTTGGCGTGCATGTTCTCTTAATAGTTTGTTTATCCTACTCTTCCTTACTTGGTAACTAATTGGCATGCAAATATTCAAAATTGATGACTTTCCGTTATGCGTTTGTGTAATGCATGGTACAATGTCTTCACAGGTAAAGGGCCTTTCATCACAAGAATTTGCTGCCCGTAATGATTTGGTTCTAGCTTTGCCAGAGAGGATCCAAGCTATCCCAGATGGGACCCCTGCTGTGCCCAAACAAAATGGAGGCTGGGCAGCTTCTGCGTCACGGCCTGAAATTAAATTTGATTCAGGTAGTTGAAGTTATCCATGCCTACTACTGATACAATTACACTAGTTAATGTGTTCGATATTTTTTAATTAATGGCCTCCATTCATTTATGTGAATCATGTTATTTACAGATGGACGATTTGATGATCAATACTTCCAACAAAGTGAGGAATCAAGTCAATTTAGGCAGGAGTATGAAATGCGTAAAATAAGACAGGCAAGTCACTTTTAGCACTTGTAAGTTGTAAAAAGATGGACACCAAGAGTTTTTCTTGTTGTCTTTTGAAACGATATATAGATTGAATGTTACTCTGGCAATGGTTGCAAAATCTAATTATATGAAACTTCTTTTAGGATCAAGGTTTGGATGTGATCGCCGAAGGATTGGATACTTTGAAAAATATGGCGCATGATATGAATGAGGTCAATTTCTTTATTGTGTTTATCTTTCCTACTTTATGTGTATTTGACTTTTAAGCTCATTATTCATGTGCCAAATGCAGGAACTGGATAAACAAGTTCCACTGATGGATGAGATTGATACTAAGGTGAGAATCAACAATTTCTATGTACTCTGAAGCCTAAGAACTTGGAATTATTAGGTTGCAGAACTGAGATTAGGAAGTTGAAGTTTATATGAATCAATTATTTGCCATCTTTACAGGTGGACAAAGCATCCTCTGACCTTAAGAATACCAATGTTAGACTTAAACACACAGTTAACCAGGTTACCTAACTGCAACCCTTTCAATCTTTACATTTCCATTTGAATCTGTGTTAAGTGATACATTTTCTGTTGTTTCTTATATGATTTTTTTGTTTTATCCAGCTTCGATCCAGTCGAAACTTCTGCATTGATATTGTTTTGTTGATTATAATATTGGGAATTGCTGCCTATTTATACAAGTAAGGCTTCTATTCTCTTTTCCGGAACTCAAAATTTTGCCTAGCACTTCTGCTTTCTTGTGATTTTCAAGTCCAGTTCTGTCTAATGTACCTCTTTTTTACTTGAATACTGGAAATTTCGGTCTACATATTAATACATGCATGTTTGGAAATTTCGGTCTACATATTAATACATGCATGTTTGGAAATTTGAGGTCCATGTTTAATTTTTTTTCTTCTTAAGATTTAAAAGCTACAAATTTCTTTGGCGATTTTACGCCATGTGTTAAGTTTTAAATATGGTGCGTGGTTCCTTAATTGCATTCATAACTATTCCTGTTATGGCCATGCTGCCTTCGCTTCAGAAATTAATCTCATTAAGTTCCTTCTCTAGTCATGGCGTATGTAGTTTTCTATAATGCAATTCTCGTTATCTTTTTCTTTGTGATTCATACTAGCATATTCTCTATTTCCTCTCTACAGTAATCATAATATCCTTCGCTGACACTACTGTAATTCTCCGCTCTATTCGGTAAAATTTTGGTTGGGGTGAAGTGTAATTAAGGTCCTCCTTTGAAATCAAAGGATCTTTGTTTATGGCTTTAATTTCCGCGCATGATTGGAGGAGCCCTAAAATTTAGACAAGTTCACTGATTATGGTTAGTTTCAAACTTCCAACAAATTGGTCAAATGAATTTCTGAGAAAATGGTAATGATATCATCACATTTAAAAAAATATATAGCCATCTTTGTAGATCATAATCATGTTATAAGAGGGACTATTAATCTTTTGACTTAATAGCCATGGGTGTTGTCTTTGTATTTTCCATCTCTTCCCATATATAGTTTCTTTTAAATATAAACATAAAGCTATAGTATGAACTAATTTCAAGTGCAATGGTACTGAAATATGGTGTGTTCTTTCTATGCTTAGAATATGAATATTATTATCAATTTGATGTTATGATTTTACTTCTTGAGATATCTTTCTGACTTGCTGTGCTTCTGTTGCAGTGTGCTAAAGAACTGATATTGTCATATGCAAGGCTGTTCCATGTTTTCGTATGGCTTGCGTGTATTTCTCGAGAATATCGTGTCTGATTCTTTTATTAATATTTTTTGTTAAATTTTCCTACCACTTCATAGATACATTTGTGGAAGCCTCATGCATTGAACCATCCTTTTTCGTCTTGAGATACACTTGTCCTTTATGTTGGCTTTTGTGTGCGATATGTGAAATGGTTGCGGATTGTTCTATCTGTATATTTTGGAATGTATTGACATTGAATCTATCTCATGTATGCTAATCTTTAAATACTTATGGAATGCACAGACTCAATTTTTGCATGCATGATGTTTCAATTTATAAACATTCATTTTCATTTGGAATAGAAGGGGATTAGGAAGGTGGGTTTCAAATTGAAATTAGCAATCTACAAATTCACCTAACCTTTCTTATGTTTGATGAACACATCTAATAGCTATCATTTTTAAGGAATTGTTCCTCCTTTATATGATAATTTCATTTCTTGATTAACATATATGAGATGAGAATAAAAAGTATCTTCTGATGTCAATAGATAAGTTATCTCTTATCGCCATTAAAATCATGACATGTGTCATATTTAAACTTTTTCTACACAAATATTTATAAAAACTAAAAAGGACATATGTCACGATTTTAGTGGCGGAATGAGATAATTTATATCTTGATATGATAAGGTACTTTATTCTCATATGAGATAGCAAACTTCTTTCATTTCTTTTTAATTTGGGTAACTTGTAGAACAAGCTTAGTTATTTGAAAGACAAAAGCCTTAAAAAGCTTCAAATGTTGGACATTTTTAAGGCTTAAGATAATGCCAATCTATATAAAAGATGTTGCTTTGGTTCCTTTACTCTAAATCTTTTTTCAATAGGCTGCAAGCACCAATGATTCCTTGCTTGGTCACTTAAAATCATATAATATTAATCATATTTTTGTGTTGAATACCATGTTGTTTCTGAACTCATCCACTCTTGAATCTTGATTATTTTGTATGTAACATATGGTAGATATATCCTAATATGAAGAACATGACATATTATATATTTATTATGTTGGTGTTTTGTGGATTTTAGAAATAAAAAATACAAGAGAAACAAAAGGGAGATATTTTGGAATACCTCATAATTCTCTTCTATCTTCTTCTCTTTCTCTCTGTGCTAGCTTCGAACCAAGGACCTGAAGGTTGTAAAGGCTAAGCTTCAAACCATCGAGTCACTTAGGAGCCGGCAATTCATGAACACAACCATATCATATTTAGACCATACAAATTTCCGATTACTTTGTTTTAAGAGAAAAAATGTATACGATATTTAAGTTTTATACATGTATCATATACTATTTATTTTTAATTATTGTCAACTCTTTAAAATGATATAAATTAATAGTAGATAATATACTGACTATGTATAAATATTTACACTAATAATACATATATATTATACTATTGTTTTAATGCAAAATTCAAACGCACCTCTTTCTAATATAATTTCTAGACATTATGGCATATGATATGAAGTCCAATATTTATAAGAGTACAAAAAATATATATATATTATCAATGTAAAAAATTAAATTATGTAGAGTCTGTACATCATATAAACATTAATAATGAATGATACAATAAAAAAAATTTATAAAAGATTATGGGTAATTATAAGTAAATATGGTCGAGTTTAGTTTAGGTTTCCAAGTCCCCTTAATATTATGGGATGTTCCTCCGTCTGGAGCCTCGAATATATTTTGGTAATACAAAAAAAATAAGAAAGGAAGATGAAAGAGAGAATTATAACAAAAGAAGGGAGAGGTATTTTGGAATACCTCATATTCTCATATATTCAGCAACTCCGTGTTCCCTCTTCTCTTCTTACCAGCTTCGAACCCAGGACCTGATGGTTGAGGCCAAAACCTACATACCAACAAGCCACTCAGGAGCCAGTAATGCTAAGTTAACTTATATATTATTTAAATACTCTAACACTTGGGCCAACACCATTTATTTTTATTATTTTTTCTTTAAAAGTCAATGATAATAAAACATAAATAATATAATGAAAATGTATAAAATCTATACATTATGAGTGTGTATACTTTTTTTGCTTAATCGTTGTTTAGGCTTTAAGGTTTCCGGTTTTCTCCTCCGATCTATATTATACCCTTCATGTAATTATACACATGCAAACATATAATGAAAAGTACCAATATCAAACATAAGTACATAAAAACTGTTTGTAAATAAAATTTGGCTAATCTTGATTTATAGGTATATTATGGCGTATTTGATTTGTGTAGTTAGAGTTGGAAACAAGTCGAACTGAGTTGAACTAGAGTTCAGCTTGTTTAGCTCAATAAGGATTGACTCAACTCAAAATTCAACTCGAGTTCGATACGAGTTATTTTTTAGCTCGAGTTTGGCACAGTTAAAGTTCGTGAATTGTTCGACTCAGTTCAAATTGGTTCATTAACTTACATAATTAATTCATTTTAAAGAAACATTGTTATATAATATATAAATAATCTTGTTTATATATAAAATAATGCACAAAACATAATAAACACACAAATAAGTATATATATATATATCGAGTGAGTTCATGAACCTAATGAGTCGAACCGTATCAAACTCAAGTTTGACTCGTTTATTTAACGAACTCAATTTCCGGCTCAAATTCAACTCATTTGCTTCATGAACCAAGTTTATTGAGTTAAATAACGAATCAAACGAATATCGAATTAGTTCGATTCATTGATAGTCCTACGTGTAGCTGATTATACTTAATATTTTTTAGTATGATCAAAAGTATTCCCAACATAATGGATAAACAACTAATCTTTTTTTGAGGTGTGTGACTACCTCTCTTCCAATATATTGCTTCAAAAAATAAAATATTTAACTTTTGGATCTATCTAGGAATACCTTATAATATTAAATTACTAGACCAATGCCCTAGTTGTTTGGTCATATTTAATATTATTGACTTGGTTGTTGTTCCTTTATTAGTACAATTTGTCTTATTAGTGTTTCTTTAGATATTGAATATTTTTTTTGGTTTTCCACAGGTATCTGGAGGTAATCCTGTCCGAACTGGGAACATCCACAAGTACGTGAGGCTAACTCTCCTAACAAACATTTTTTCCATCCACAAGACTCAAATTTGAGACCTTGCTTAAGGGGAATCAAACATGTATCAATTGAACCAACGTCCGTTCTCATAGAGAAATCAAATTAATAACTAACACTACTATTCTTATATTTTTGAGGTTATTGTAAGTCATTGATGTAATAGTTACAACATAAGTTCATGCCTATTAAAAAATGTGCTTACAGAAAACTATGATTAAAAATATATATAATAAAAGAGAGGTATTTTGAAATACCTCATTTCATATCAATATACATTTTTTTCTCTTTATTTCTCAATGCTTGCTTCGAACCAAGGACTTAGAATTTGAAAGCAAATTTTACAAACCAATAAGTCACTTGGGAGCATGCATTGGATAGTCGTTAGATTTAATATTTACTTAGATGAGTTCAAAAGATGGTTCCAATAATTATAAATATATATTACTATGCCAAAAGAAATGACATATATATTACTATGTTCTATTCCACACTTATGTGGATTATATTAAAGTAATTTAAACATAAGAGTTTAATGTACATCAACTTAGAAATAGAGACAAATCCATAAATTTTAGGTTGTGAAGACTATACAAATATAAATTTATAGTATGATAGAATTTAAATACTTTTTATAAATATATTAACTATAAATATGTATTAAATATTTTTCAACCCTTAGAAAATATAAATTACACAATTGTTTTTTATAATAATAATATTTGTGTATTACAACCCAAAATTCATCTGCTTCTATTTAACTTTGATAATTGTCATAGCTGTTTTTCAATTTTTATATATTTGTTTAGTGTCTTTGGTTTGATAAGCACTTAACCTTAAGTAAAAATTCTTACCCACAAGTAAAATTTGTACGGCTACGAGTACGGGTACCTGCAGATTTTATAAACAATTTTTTTTTAAATACCTATAGTACATATGGGCGGACACGAATATTGTACTACCTATGCCCGCAAGTATCCATTATTTATACAATTATCATGTTGCCATTAATTAAAATACATATTGTTATACCCTAAACCAATTACATCCTTTCATTGTTCCTTTCATATCCTAAACGAATTACATTGTTTCATTGTTCCTTTCATACCCTAAACGAATTACATTGTTTCATTGTTCCTTTGAATCCTTTCCCTAAAATCCCTAATCCTCTTCATGTTCCTTGCCACTCTCCTGCTCCCATCAACCAATTCCATTCTCTTCCTTAATCAAGACACCAGTGGGTATCCACCATATTTGTGGGTACTCATAAATACACATAAAAACTCGTCTGTGAGTACCCACATGAGTAAGGGCAGCTATGAGTAACACTTTCAAGTTTTAAAATGAGTAATGGATAACTATTATTCATATCTACCTGAACTCATTGCCATCCCTAACCCTTCCTATCAAACAAAAGTAAAAAAATTAAATACTCAAAATAAGTAGAACATGTCACTTTAATATAAAAAGATATTGGAGAAATGATGTTGGTTTAGTGATGTAAGACTCTGCTAGATATTTAGTATGATCAAAATGTTAAAATTTCAATTCCTGTGAACAACACTTATTGAAAGAGATAACCACATAACCTGAAATTGATAATACAAAAAAGAAGATTAATAGTATAATATTTTGCACAAGTAATTATCATAAAGCTGACATGTGAATCAATGATTGGTGAAAACTACGTGTAATGACATGTAATACGTTGTTTCATTACATGTTCCAAACTGTCACGTTTCAAACATATAAAATTATGAGTAATCAATTATATCCTATTATTAATAATTTTAATTTTCAAATATATTTATTTCCTTAAATTAAAACTCCTTCTTCTTCATTTTCCCCTGTGAATGTTTATATCACACCAAAAATAGGATTTTTCAAATCATAGAGTAAGATCTTAATGCTTAACCTTATCAATTTTTCGTTACCAATGAAGGAAATGCTCTACACAATTTTCATACTCAATTTTGTTTTGCTTTGCCAATTCATTTTCCTTCAACCTCTTGTTTCTGCTTCAGGTACTATTTTTTTTATCTCTTCTTACCCATTTTAATTTCATCTTCATTTTCGAATTTTTAGCCCTTAAATTTCATAACTTTAATGATTTCTTCAAATTTTGTTTCGTGGGTCGTTGTTTTTTTTCTTCTTCTTCATTTTTCTTTGTAATTTTTTTGTGTGAGTTTAAAATTTGAGTCTTTATGAATGTGGGTTCTGTAAGGAACTTATATATTGAGCAATGCAATTGTCATTTTCATATTTTAGTGTTTATGGCAATGTGGATTTGAGTTTTGTAAGGTAAAGGAGTGTGTTTGATATAGTAGAGTGTTATAAACAAAAATAGTGAAAATGTACATTTTTGCTAAGGTAATATAAATGTGTTGGATTATGCAACAAGACCATGTGGTTAATCTAGTAATGAATTACCAACAAGGTTTTGGTCCAGTGGTGTAAGACTCTTCTCAGAATGACCAAATAATCAAAAGTTCAATTCCTGGAGAACACTTGCTCAAAGGGACAACCACGCACCCCAAAAAGTACCAGTTCCTTACTCATAGGGTGAGGGGTACCCTTGGTAGTACCAAAAGAATTTAGTAATGAATTGTTCAGGATTTTAGGTTGATGGTTACATAGGGACTTTTGTTGTATTATGATAGTGCTCACCAAAGACTAAGGAAGCATTAACATTTAACACTATGGCAAGACCACTAAGGTAATGAGGAAAGTCAGGAAACCATATTTTGGTAAGATCGAAAAACATGAGAGACCGAAATGTGTATTTACTCTAAAATTTAAGTGTACAATCCTACTGAGAAGTGTAATTCATACTTTTTTACTCCTCTAGATGTTCTGCAATGTTCCAATTTCCAATTGCTGAATGTACAGCCTGAGTATTCTCTGCTTTGTTTTTCGACATGATCAGGTGGAAAACCTGAAAATTCTGCTGAGTTGTTCGAGAGGGTATCAGAAAGTATAAAAGTGAAGCAATACACCGAGGCACTTGATGATCTCAATGCTGCAATAGAAGCAGACCCAAACCTTTCAGAAGCATACCTTTTCCGTGCATCAGTTCTTCGCCAGTTATGCAGGTATTGTTGAATTGCAAGTATTTAATCTCCCTTTCTCATGTTCTTGAACATTAGATGATATTCATTGTTAAATGTTCGATGAAGCCCTTGAAAGTGTTATATAAAAAATTTAAAATAGAAATAATCCACATTTTTCTTGGTTTCAATTATCTTTCCTTAGGGCTGGTGATATTGTCAATAGCCAAAACCAATAGAATATGATGCTTCCTAAAGTTTATTTCCTCTTATGTTGATTTAATGCCGAGTAGTTCAAAATTATTTGTATTTTAACCCCCCCCCCCTCGTTTTTTTAGCAATCAAGATGAAAACAATAGCTCGGTTTTATTTTTTCTAAACCCTTGTTAAAGGGAGTAGAGAAACAATGGGAACCCATGATTTTTGAGTTTCCGTTGGTTTCCGAAAGTGTTCACCATGCCAACCTTTCCCCTCTTTAATCTCCTCCTCCCGAAAAATAAACAAGAAGTCTCTCAAACCCCTAATTGGAAAGTTATATCATTCAGGTGCTTTTTGGCTAATGTAGATATGATCAATCTGAGAGAAGCTACAAAAAGTTTCTGGAGTTAAAACCCGGACATTCAGCTGCAGAAAAGGAGCTCTCTCAGCTGTTGCAAGCAAAAAGTGCCCTGGAAACAGCTCAATCCCTATACGATTCGGGCAACTTCACAAAACCTTTGGAGTATATTGATAAAGTTGTTCTTGTTTTTTCTCCAGCTTGCACTACGGTTACACTTCTATTCTCTTCCAGTTCCATTAATATCGCTTCAATTTCTTGTCTCAGTAGTTACACTATGTAGTCTAATAGTAAAGGCCTAAGCGTCGGGTTTGGACTGAGGAGTGGTATGCGCAACCAGCATGTTAACTCGATATGCATAATTTTCCACAGGCCAAGCTTCTTAAAGTGCGGTTGTTGATAGCTGATAAGGAATATGAGGGTGCCGTTGCTGAGTCTGGGTTTATTCTCAAGGAGGATGAAAATAATTTAGAGGCATTGCTGTTACGTGGTCGTGCATTTTATTACTTAGCTGATCACGATGTAGCCACAAGGTTCGTCTTCTGGAAAATGTTGAACTCTCGTAGCTTTCTTATAATTCTTTGATATAATGCATCTTATATGCGGACATATATTCAGGCATTTCCAGAAAGGTCTCCGTCTAGATCCAGAGCATAGTGAACTGAAAAAAGCATATTTTGGATTGAAAAAACTACTCAAAAAGAGTAAAAGTGTAAGTCCTGATCTACTGTTCTAGTTTCCTTTTGCATTTCATATCAAATCTATTTTCTTTCATTTTTTTGGATATTGAAGAATAGTTGTTCTTATTTTTTTTTCTCGATGCGATGCATAAAGGCTGAAGATAATGTGGGTAAGGGTAAGTTACGTGTTGCAGTGGAGGAATTCAAAAGCGCACTTGCAGTTGACCCGGATCATCTTGCACATAATGTACATCTTCATCTCGGCTTATGTAAGGTGCTAGTCCGGCTTGGAAGAGGAAAAGATGCCCTGAGTAGCTGTAGTGAAGCTCTTAAGATTAATGAGGGGCTTACCGAAGCTCTTGTTCAGGTTCGCTATAATTTTAAACTTCGTTTTGCTTGCTTTGTATGTTAGCAAATTGTCTCTTCATTTATTGATTTCTTGTTGAGTGATATTGGATAAATACATTATTGCAATAATATCATATCATGTAGATTGCGCTCGGTTACTTATCTTGTGTTATATGTTGCACTTTGCAGAGGGGAGAAGCTAAGCTCTTAACGGAAGATTGGGAGGGAGCCGTAGAGGATCTGAAGTCGGCTGCTCAAAAATCTCCTCAGGTTTGTTATATATTTTAAACTCTGCATGTTCCAAATCGATATGATAAATTGGAACTTAGAAGTTATTTTGCGAGGAATAACTATTCAAACTTCCATATTTTATTCTTCTTCCTCTGGATAAAGAAATCATTGAAAAAGAAAAAAGAGTAGGTGAGTACATTAATTGAGGATAACAATTACTCGGAAAAGTTACAAGAACACAATCATGCACACATACCACAAACGAAGAGAGGGAGAGATAACTAAGCAACACTTGCCAATATCTTTCATATATATCAAAGAAGATATTATATTTTTCTCTCGCCTCGTACTTTCTCAACCATAATGTACCAGTATTTATTCGGGTTAATCACTTGCCTTTCTTCCGCTCTTTAGTTGATTTGGACTAATTTAATATTTTAGCTCAATTTGTTATTTGTTCACTAAACCCGGGTTAAAACCTTCATTATCTAATACTTGTATTTATATGAGTATATGAGAGGCTTGAAAATTGTGGAACCTGTATTAATTATTTCAAGTGATGAAAGATACTTCGCTCTTCTGAGCTTTGCCTTTTATCCCCGTGTTATGCTCTTAGTTGTTATCGAGAGTTTAAATTTGATAAGTGTCAGCATAAAACCTGTTAGTTTTTAGGTTATCTTTTGAAAAAAGTAACTCGTTGACATAGTAAATAAGGTTTTTGACTTGAAGTAGAAGCGTTTTACGATTTTGGAATATGTGACATCATATGTGACACCAATACTATAATAACTTTACAAGCTTAATATTTCTAGAGTTTATGAGTAATACTTTGTTGGTAATGGCAGGATATGAATATCCGTGAAACATTAATGAGGGCGGAGAAAGCTTTAAAAATGAGCAAACGGAAGGATTACTACAAGATTTTAGGAATTTCAAAAACTGCTTCAGCCGCTGAGATCAAGCGTGCCTACAAGAAACTTGCCTTGCAATGGCATCCAGATAAGAATGTGGACAATAGGGAAGAAGCAGAGGCTAAATTCCGAGAAATTGCTGGCGCATATGAGGTATTAGTCATGAATATGTATGTTCCTGTGATTGTTGTATATATTTCTATATTTAGGTTGTGTTTGGTAGACATGTGAATTTGGAATGAAACATAACATGAGTTCTATTCCATGTTTAGTACAAAGATAGGGTTGAAAAGTGAAAAACTTGGTTCAACTAAACATGATGAAACCAAATGTTTTCGGGCATATTTGATTTGAAAAAAACGTTTTCTATTTCCATTTTATGTTTTTATTAATAATTGCAAAAACATTTCATTGTTTTTAATCTGTTTCATTTTGTTAAAAGGTTTGTGCAGGAAACAAAACAATGGAAACAACATTTTGTTTATTGTTTTCTATGTTTATTGTATAAACCTTTGAAAACACAGAACAAAATGTAAACAAGGTTGTCTTTTGCAATTAATTAAAACTTAATATCGAAATAGAAAACTTTTTCACAAACCGAACAGCCCAACGTCCTATGCTTTTCTTTTCCATTCCATCATGTTCTTGTGTCCGTGCCAAACGCCACCTTATTGTGCTTAGACAATATTTTTCTTGCTTGTCTTGAGATTTTTCTGTTTTAAAACAATCTAGTATGTGAATATTTCGTCGCAAAACTGATTAGTGCATCGTGTTTTAGGTTCTCAGCGACGAAGACAAACGCGTGAGATATGACAGAGGGGAGGACCTTGAAGATGCAGGAGGAATGGGTGGCGGCGGAGGTTTCAACCCATTTGGTGGTGGAGGGCAGCAATATACTTTCACTTTTGATGGCAGCTTCCCTAGTGGTGGTGGCTTCGGCGGGGGCTTTCCGGGTGGGTATGAGTTTCATTTTTGATCGGTGAAAGTTACAACTTACAACAGAGTTGATTGCTTCCTTAAAGGGACCACATCAATTATATTGACTCATCACTTGCTAAAGGTTGTTGAGGTAGATTCATAAGCCATAATCATCCCAACATATGCTTGTAATATAAGAAAGTGAGAAATTTTCTTTTGCTTTATGCAAAAGTGATTTTTGGGGTGTTTGTTAAGGTATCACACTCTTGATGTAGCCTCATTTTGGTTTATGTGGTGGTTGTTAACATGTAACTATGACTTTAAGTTCCAGGCAATTATATCAACTTTTTTGACATGTTAATTGGTTCAAGTTTCACATCATGGAAGTTTAGTTACACTATGAAACTCATGAAAGTAATAAATGGACATAGCTGGATATTCCAACCTAACTTTGCATGCATTTTCATTTATTGAGACTAATGTGAAGTGTGTGAACATGGAAATACTTTGTATTTTGAAGTGAAGTAGACATATCATAATCAAATATGCGTATAGGTATTACCTGAATGTTGATTGTAGTTGTACAAATAATCGAGTTACTAGTTGGTAGTCTTCTCTAATGAGAACTTTGAGTATCTTTCTAATGCACGAGACTCTCATATAATGAGTTTTGAGAAGAGTCGATATACATAAGTTTGTCCATACAGGTAAAGATTTTTTAGAATCTAAACTCGTGACGTACGGTTTACAAGGTCTACTTAATTATTTTTTAAAGTATTTTCAAGGTTTAGAATATGACGATAGGAATCTGGTATATCATTTGAAATAAATGTATTAATATGGTGTCACTAGGTGTGTATTATTAGTGTTCATTATAAGCTCTTGTCTCAAATATTTGGACTGTTGCTATTAGTTGGACACTTTTTTACATTGAAACACTTTTTAACCAAAAACTTGTTGCAAAAGAGAAATCACTTCACTTCTCAGATTCAGTAACTGAATTGAATGAAACAGAATATTTATATTGAACCAAAAATTTGTTTCTTTGAAGCAGCACAGTACAAAAGATTTCCACAATCAATCCACTACACACTTTCTTGAGTAAGGTAAAATATGAAGAAAAAGGAAAATACAAGAAACAACTCAAACAATCATGATAGCAATAATAACTGCAACAATGAAGGTGACACCTTTCATAAGGCTATCCAGTCCCACAGCATCGCTAGCATCAACCGAACTATCCGACCCGGATGGAGCATCCGATGCCCGGACATTCTTCTCCGGCTTAGTCGGCGCTGGAGCCTCAGCAGGCGCAGCCGTAGGCGGTGCGCCGAAAAGTGCCAAAGGAAGAAGCACCTGATCAACCTGATACACAGCAAGTTGGCTATCACTATAGATAGTATTCGACACAGTAGTGTCCACTACACCAGTTGTTACATTCACTTGATTCCCTGAGGTAGTAACATTCAAAGGGTACTCTCCATCATCACTACTTCCAGCTTGAGTGTGCAAGGGGTTACTTGCAGTTTGGAACTGTGAGATAGTGTAGAGTGTTGGAAGAATATGAAACTGTATCAGCTGAACTTGTTCTTGTGTGCTTATGGAGTTTAGTGTCCCTGGCTTGAGACTTGAGAATGCATTATCTGTTGGAGCAAAAATGGTTAGGCCTTGGTTTGAGTTGTTGAGTTGTGCATTGATTCTATCAGAAACTTGTGATGCTTTGAGAAGTTTGATGAATGTTGTGAATTGGCCTGCTTTTTCTAGGACTTGTGTGATGTTGGTTGGTCCTGATGGTGTTGGAGATAATTGAGCAGAAATTGTTTGGAACAAGATTGGCATGATAAGCATAAGATGGAGGAATTGGAATTGGAATTGGAATTGGAATTGTTTTTCCATTGCTATAATCTTTGTGGATTATGGAAGCTTGGAGAATGAGACTAAATACTGTAACTTGTTAGAAGTAGAAGGAAGGAATGTGATGTATATATAGGTGCATGTCAAGGGACAGAGATCACTTGGTCCCGAACAATGTCTCGTTCCCTGTCCTGAGTCAATCAGAATGTTAGTTTTTGTTTTTAAATTTTTTCTCTTATTTATGTGACAATATGTGATTAGTCCGAAATGAGACATCGTTAGGGACCAGGTTAAGGATGAACAAGAATCTGATGTCTTAAAGTATGTCCCACGACCTATCCCATACCAATGAAAATATCTCGCATCAATTAAAAAATTAAAATTTTATTATTTTTTCTGTTTTTGTTTCACTGTGATTGGTGTATGACAGACTATGAGACATAGTTGAGACAACAAATCTTTGTTCGTTAAAGATATGCTCAATGGAAATTGATATGGTAAAAGTTAGGTGAAAGGTTTCAATTTGTTTAAGGTGGGAAGAGGCCCTCAAACAATAATTTTTCCTTATAAAAGCAAGACAACACAATGATAGAGAGGGAGGGGGAATTGCTTTAAGAGTTAGTAAAAACAGCATGATAAAAGAGATTGATATATGATTGAAATTAATGTGCATAAATGTGGGTAGGATGATGTATGTGTATAGTAGTACTCAATATTTCATGATATTAGTACCTTACTTACCAATTAAATATGGGTTAAATTCACTTTAAAAAAATATAGACTAAGTTAATTTCCAGGTACTTAAACTATTTAAGAATTTTATTTAGGTCCATAAACTTTTAAAAAAAATTGTATTTGAGTCATTTAACTTTAAAACTATGTATCAATCAGCAAAGGAAATAATTTTGAAGTATTTGTTACTGTAGTGATTCAGTAGTTTTTGTGAACTACCTATAAAGACAATAAGCCAATAACATTATCATTCTAGAACAAATTATCTTATCTTATCTATCTTATACTTTACACCAAATTATCTTTAATAGGGTGATTAAGACTCACTTTATTCACTCACCCGATTTGGCTCAATTATAATTGAACTCGAATATAGTTGAATTTCATTGGATCTAGGCTGAATTTGAGTTAAAAAATTAGACTTAAACAATAAATGAGGTCAAGTAAGAGACATGTATGACTCGACTCGGCCCACTCATGATCACTCATTCATCATATTTGTATGTATGACTATTCAATTGTGTACAGAGTACTGACATTTTTTTAGCACAAAGTATTATTGACTCTCTCATTATTTCCTCATATATATATATGATTAACAAAATATATATATATATATAATTTCATATCTCAAATTATATACCCATAATAAAAAGTAATACTGAAAAAACTTTATCTAAAATAAATTTGAATTATATTTAATCGAGTCTAAGGTTGACTTCAAAAGCCGACTCGATCGACATTTTGAATCAAATTAACTTCAAATCTAAGATCGGATTCAAATTCAAAAAATAACTTGACCAACATTTAAAATCTTACTCAACAGATGCTCACCCCGACTTAATACTCACAATGTAATAGGCTACTTGTGGGTACTCGGCTTTCATCTTCACGGGCTTGGCCCACTAACTCGAAACAATATTCAAAGAGCACAACAAAGTATGCATGAAAATGACATCAATCAACAGCTACTTGTTCTATTAATCTAAATCTTAACTAGTTAGTTAAGAACTACTATCCACAATATTGTATCATTCTATAAGTTATGATCAGAAAAATACTTAATAATTAAATTTTTAAATATACTTATTTTTTTTTTAACCAATCATAATCTATAACACATGGAATGACACAAGATTGGGGACGAAAGATGTGCTTCCGGTTAGTTATTGCATCATCTTCACTTGTCTCCTTCCTTATAACAAAAAGAAAAAACAGATTCAAAACTTATTGTACTAAATCTTCAATCCTCACCGTCCATTTCATTGACTTTACCATCATCAACAACACACACTTTCAAACCTTGCAACTTTCAACTTCATCGGTTTCTTTGTTATCAAAATTGTTATTCGAAAACAAACCCTAACCCTTCTTAGTAACTGATTCTCATTATTTGATTTTGATTTCTGATATGATCCTTGATTTTTGTTTCTTATGACGACGACGAGCCGGCGATGAATAATAATAATAATAATACTGCTTCGAATGGAGTGATGTCACCGGCGTCTTCATCGGCGGCGGCGGCGACGGTGGGGTTGAAGACGTATTTCAAAACTCCTGAAGGGAGGTATAAGCTTCAATACGAGAAGACTCATCCTTCCGCTCTTCTTCATTACGCTCATGGAAAAACCGTTACTCAGGTTTGCGTTTTCTTCTTCAATTTTTTGCTCATTCATGTTTATATATATATATCATCGTTTTTTAGGTTTATCTATTTTTCTTTTGTTTAATCGCAATCGATTGTTTATGTTTTATTTTCGATTCATTTGTTTTTAGGTTTCAATTGTTATTATTTATACGCTAGTTTTAGTGATAGTCATTTCTAATTTTGCATCAATTAAGTTTCTGATTTTCTAAGGACAATGATTTTTCTATACAAATGCTTTACGATAGAATATCATGTCTTAGATAGCTGCTCCTATTGGAGTGTGTTTGGTTTAGATTTTGTTGTTGAGGAAAAATAGTTTTTGTTGCTCTTAAACGATAATCTACAGAAGAGGAAGGTGTTCGGCAACAACATAAGCTGTTTTTGAGTGAAGAACGCTGAATTCTTTAAGGTAGATGTTTTGACATTAAGATTAGATGATAATATCGTAGTCAGATTATTTTCAATTTTGGACCAATGACCTAGTAGTAGTGGGGAAAGGCTTGATTGTTCTCAGTTTCTGATTTTTAAGATTTAAAATTATCTTGCAAATTCAAGTTTTTGTTGACTAGTTTTGTTTTAGTGTCTTATTATTCAGATTAAGTGGTTATTTTATTGTCTTGTAGCTATTTGTAGAAACAAGTTAAGGAAGGTTTGGTTTGTTGAAATGAAAATATGAAATCAAATATATCTTAACATGTTGGTTGGAATGAATGACCAGGTGACTCTGGCACATCTCAAGGACAAGCCAGCACCTTCAACCCCAACTGCATCGTCCTCTTCAAGTTTTAGTACTAGCAGTGGGGTACGGTCGGCAGCGGCTAGATTGTTGGGGGGAAGCAATGGAAGCCGAGCACTTAGTTTCGTTGGTGTCAATGGTAGCAGTAGCAAGAGCAATGGAGGAACCACCAGGATTGGTTCATTAGGTGCCTCAACTTCAAGTACTTCAATGGCAAATCCAAATTTTGACGGAAAAGGAACTTACTTGATCTTCAATGTTGGGGATGCTATTTTCATCAGTGACTTGAACTCTCATGACAAGGTATGCTATACTGGTTGGGTTTTTTATGGGTTGTAAGTAGTAACTAGTAAGTACTTTGGATTTTCTACATGAGAGGTTTCTTGTTTTCTGCAGGACCCCATAAAGTCTATTCACTTCAGTAATTCAAATCCTGTATGCCACGCATTTGATCAGGATGCTAAGGATGGACATGACTTGCTCATTGGCTTGAGCTCTGGTGATGGTAAGAGAGTGTTCATAAAAGTTTAAATTTCCATCTTGTAAGGAAAATTTACTCTTTATGAATTTATTGGTCCTTTGTCTATTATTGTAGTCTACTCGGTGTCACTGAGACAACAATTACAGGATGTTGGCAAAAAGCTTGTTGGAGCTCAGCATTACAACAAAGATGGTTCTGTCAATACCAGGCATGATTCGGTCCCTTGTGATGCTTTACGTTCAAGTGTTATCTTTTTGAAAATTGTTACATGATTTAATTTATTGGTGTTATTTTCTCTGTACAACAAATGCTAGGAATTACACCCACTTTGATTGCTATTTGCTACAAGCAATTGCTCTGACACCTGGATTAAGAGCTAATATTTAAGTTATTTGGTATATTATAGATGTAGATTCAGTCTCTGGCAATTGATTGTAAAGTAACCTTAAAAGCTTTGGAAAAAGTAGTTTCTTTGTATACTATATTAAGTGGGTTTAAATCTTGGCATTAAATTGTTAATTGTTATTAAAATTTTCCTAAGTTACATTCCACAACTTTAATGTATTGGAATATTATTTCTAAGGCACTGGTTGGAAACTATCTTGATTAATGCATTGTGATATGAACAGTCGCTGTAGTTGTATTGCTTGGGTGCCAGGAGGTGATGGTGCTTTTGCTGTTGCTCATGCTGATGGGAATTTGTACGTATATGAGAAGGCAAGATTCGGTTATCAAGAGAGCTGCTAATTTTATGATTCACATATTATGATGTTTCTTATGGTGAGTTGAGAAGATACTTACCTTTCCTTTCCCATTTCAGAACAAAGATAGTGCTGGTGATTCTTCATTCCCGGTTATCAAAGATCAAACTCAATTTTCTGTTTCCCATGCACGCTATAATAAGGTATGGAGTTTGATGTCCTTCTACTTTATCAATATGTAACTACTTTACCATTTTTCTTTGTGGCCTATCTATTTTCTGTAGTGAAATTCAGATTTTATTAGTAAGTAGTAATGATGTGAATATCTCAGTTAAGTACTTATAGAATGTTGCACCTTTCCCACTGAATGTTTGATTGATCACTCAATCAATACATCCAAGGCTTCATTTATTTTGGATGAAGTGGTGAATTTTAGAGTTTGCACTTCTAGAGAACTTCTTGTGTTATATCTATCACTGCTCTTAAGAAAATATTGACCTTTGCAGAGTAATCCAATAGCCAGATGGCATATATGCCAGGGTTCAATTAACAGTATTTCTTTCTCAAATGATGGGGCATACTTAGCAACTGTTGGAAGAGATGGTATATTTTTTATCCTAAGTCATCTTTGCTGTGTGTTACTTCTACTTATTTCATTTTCCTTGCAAAAATAACAATAGGTTTGTTTTAATTCCTGCGTTCAGGTTCCTTACGAGTGTTTGATTACTCAAAGGAATTCCTTGTATGTGGTGGGAAAAGTTATTATGGGGCTTTGTTATGTTGTGCTTGGAGGTGAGACATGTTTGGTTTTAGTCAATTAACTAGTGTATTGTCATCTTTGGATTCATTTCCTATTTAATTAGTTCACTCCTTTCTTGGGAGCTTATAAAACAATAGTAGTAATACTTACTCCAGATTGTAATTCTGTTTTTTTTGTAATTCAATTCATTCTTTGAGAATACAATACCATAATGAATACCTCGCTTTAACAGCATGGATGGAAAATATATTTTGACGGGAGGAGAAGATGATTTAGTTCAAGTTTGGAGCATGGAAGATCGCAAGGTTGTGGCATGGGGTGAGGGACATAACTCATGGGTAAGTTGCTTGGTAATTTGAGTTGACAAAACTTTTCTACCATTGTACTGAATTAACTTCTGTCAAATGCTGGCTGTGATTAGGTAAGTGGAGTGGCTTTTGATTCATATTGGACATCACCAAATTCAGGCGAGAATGGAGAAACCATTATGTATCGGTTTGGTTCCGTTGGTCAGGTGTGTAGAAAATTGTGTGATAAATTTCATTTGCCTTTGTGCAGTTTTGGCTCTCTACTTTCCAAAATTTTCTACATCATTTTTCCCTGTTGGCCCATATTACAACCGGCATTTTCGAAAATAAATTGCTATATCTGCTTGTGTAGATATTGGATGATTGATTGCTAGGTGGTTTTGGTTATATGTATTGGTAGGTGACTCTGTAGAAATTCTATGTTTCAGTCATGGTTTTCAAATATTGGATCTTCGAGTGCTTCTATGAAATAAGTAGAGATTGTAATATCAACTATTTGTTTAGTTAAAGCTACTGATAAAGAGGAAGCCAAGAAAGTTAAGTACGAAAAGTTGTATAAATATTTTACAGAACTTGTAATTGAGTACAAGGGTTAAGCTAAGGCTTTAAGGTTTCAAGTGATGATGATGGACAATCATAATAAATCTGTGCGTCTTCCAAAATCAAAACCAGTTAATGTATAACACGTTGCGAAATGTTTGGTTAGAAGATAGTGCTATTTATATCCATTGAAGCATGCTCATATGGTTTATGGAACTGCCTAAGATAATCAACTCCTCTCATCCCCCATCAAGATTTAGAGTGAGGAGGCTAAGTTCCAGCTTCATTTAGAATATCAGACTGTGAAGTGAAGACACATGGCTGCAATCGGTTGCCAGTGTTTACTATTCTACGGGGGAAATAGTTGTTTAATTCTTGATTCTGAAAATAGCTTTTGACTCAAATTTCCCAACTTTTAGTTTATGTATGTGTATTCCCTTACCCTATCATTTGGATAAAAAATTTAAACTAAGATGTTTTGGAGGTCAGGATACACAATTGCTTCTATGGGACCTGGAAATGGACGAGATTGTAGTGTCGTTGCGGCGTCCTCCTGGTGGATCCCCGACTTACAGTACTGGAAGCCAGTCATCCCTCTGGGACAGTGTTGCCCCATTGGGTACCTTGCAACCTGCTCCAAGCATGCGTGATGTTCCAAAAATCTCTCCATCGGTTGCTCATCATGCTTACACCGAACCACTCTCTGGCTTGATATTTACCCAGGAATCTGTACTTACTGCATGCCGGGAGGGGCACATAAAAGTCTGGGTGAGACCCGACATTGTCGAGAGCGAATCAATCAACTCTGAAGCCTTGTTAGCTACCAGCCTTAAGGATAAGCCTTCACTATTAAGCAAGATCAGCAATTCTAGCTACAAATAGTGACTAATTGTTAAAGGGAATTTGAAGTATTTTTTTATATGGTTTGTTTATCTTTTATCCGGTTGGTTTACTAGTTATAACATGTTAATTCTAGTAAAAGATGAACCAACTGGTTTCATTGTAAATTCACTTATGAGAATGCCATTGATGGCAGTAAGAGAGGATGTGAAGGAGAATTCTCTTTAGCCGCCGCCTCCTGTAATTACAAAAACGGCTGTTATTAGGATATCTGATTAGTGATTACAGCAATAATGTGAAATTGGTCCATGGAGATCAGAACTTTGTGAGTGCATACAAGCCATTATTTATTATGTTGAATTAAAGTTGTTGGATTTACAGTTTTACTATAACTTGTTAATGTATATTGCAGACAGCTCCTATATTTTCATTGATGCACCTTTGAAGGCCTTAACCTTCTTAATGAAGCTCTTTTTGTCCCAAATTTGATGATTGTGTTTATCAGCATTATTAAATGAATGTAGAGAGAACTAAATTGGTTTAAAATGGCTTATGTGAGTCCATAAGCTACTTTTATAATCTCTCACCTAAATAAATGTTTATATGATAAGGTCAAATAAGCTGAAAAAAGCTTTTTGAAATACCACCCATTTTTAGGGTTGCTTTGCATTTGGCTTTATCAAGTTCCAACTGTGTAACTAAATCCTATTAAAGAATTTGAAAATGTCCCTAATCTATGTACCATGTTATCCAATATATTGTATGAGTTCTATGAAAAGCTCTACATTCATATTAGTACTAGTAAAATGAAATTGATTTTTGAAGGACAGCCTATATACAATGACAATAAGTCAAGAGGAAAAAAAGTGATGCATACTTTACCTACTCCTGTAAGTACCACAACATCAAAAGCATAGAACAAGAGTGTAACTTGCTTAAACCTATACAATATATTCTATGTACAACAAGACACCTCTTTGGTATAACCAAATTCCGGAGTGCGTGACTGCCTCTTCCAATAATGATTCAATAGACTCTACATGAGTTTCATCTAATAATATGAAAGTATTTTCCATGTTAGCCTACACGCGATATGGACTCTCCCATACTACTTTCTTGATGTTGTTGAGAATCATTCTGAGGTTAATGAATGGTTTCTGTTGTTGATGTTTGATCAGAAGTTACAACCTCTTCTGAACCATGCTGCTGATTCAACTGAGAAACCCTTCTTCTCCTCCACTTCATAAACTCACTCAGAACAGTACCTCCAAACATCACAACTCCAAACCCAGTAAATGTAGAAAGCAGAATACATAGAACAACAGCTTGTTTAGGAAGCTGCCATGGAACAAATGTATGAAAAATATCTGATATTAGAATGTTGCAACTATGCATAATTAAGTGCTTATTCAATATTTAGCATTCAGCTTACTAACCATTAGCATAATTAAGTGCTTATTCAATATTGTTTTTGAAATAAGCTATAAAGAGCTTATTTTCATAAGCTTCTTTGATAAACTTAAATGAAATAAGGTAAAAAGAGTTTATAGGGAGGTCATAAACTATTCTCATAAGCTTATTAAAATAAGCTATTCTCGTAAACTCAAATAAGCTCTTTATAAGTCCTTATTTTCTAAACGAAAAGACATGTTTCCTCACCAGAGTGTAGAAAAGGCGCCCGGCGAGAACCACCATAACAAACTGAGCAGTTGCATAAACCCAAACATATTTTCTTCTCACTGAGAACAAATTTGGATCAATCAGTGTAATAGAAAAGGCAGAACTAAAGTTTATGGTGCTGTCTAAAATTAGAAAAAGCCTTACCCATTGTTATGGATGTCATGCTAGCAAGAAGACCGAGTATACAAGAAAATGGGATCGATATGGCTGCGGCCGTAGATCCCATACCAGAAACCTGTTCCAATGATGTCTATCATTAGGAGTTCATATTACTTGACTAAAT